>NC_046172.1:68138772-68183251 GCF_011064425.1 Rattus rattus
GTGTGTGTGTGTGTGTGTGCTCACGAATACCTGAATGAAAATCTGTGTACTCTTTTACACTTAACCCAAAGAGGTATGCAGGAACTCAAACATGCAGGGTCCTAAGCAAAAGGACACATACATATACACGCAAACACATACACTCTCTCTCTGTCACACATACACACACACACAAATCCAAAATTAAAACAAGACATTGGTTGATATTAACAACAGGCTTTAAATAACACATTCAAATGCTCTGGGATATCTATATTTCAAAATTCATAAAATCTAGCACAAACAAGTAAACGTAAAAACACAGGTGGAAATAAACCATTAAACAATTTTGTCACTGGAAACTATCAAAACCCGATCCATCCAGGATCATCAATTGCAGTAGAAATATACCCACAGCTATAATACTTGTACTCCAAAAATATACCCATACATAAAACATCCAAGATCTAAGGATGGGAACCAATGTGGAGAAATGCAGAGGTTAGAAAGGAACAGGTTAGAAAGCAACAAATGGGGAACGTTTGAAAGTCAGGGGAAATACACAGGAGAAAGTCTAAAAGTGCAGGGAAGGGAGGAAAGGAGGTTGGAAAGAGAGAACAGAATGGGAAGTGAGGGGGTAACAGGGAGAGAGAGAGTTATGGAGGACAAGGGGGTACAAGGATGTTAAGAGAGAAAGGGTGGGGCAGGAGAAAGCAAACAAACTAGCCAGGAGCCCCAGGGAAAAAATGACACGGAGAAAGAGCCTGGGCAGAATAGAGCAGAGCTCAGAAGGAGGCAGTAGAGGGAGGGAAGAGATAAAAAGGTGTGAGAGAAGATAAAAAATTTGAGAGAGAGAAGCAGGAATGGACCTTTGAAAGGGGGGAAAGAACAGGGGTTGGGGATTTAGCTCAGCAGAAGAGCCGCAAAGGCCTGAGTTGTCCCCAGCTCGAAAAAAAAAAAAAAAGAAAGGGGAAAGAACAGAAGGAAACCACTCCCCACATTTCCCAACAACATTTAAAAATCACTCAGAGAAATGGGGTCCCCATTGGAGGAGTTAGAGAAAGGATTGAAGGAGCTCAAGGGGCTTGCAACCCCATAAGAACAACAGTACTAACCAGAGCTCCCAAGGACTAAACCACTACCCAATGGACAAACCCATGGCTCCAGCTGCTTGCGTAGCAGAGGATGGCCTCATTGGGCACCAATGGGGAGGGAGAAGCCCTTGGTCCTGCTAAGGTTAGACCCCAGTGTGAGGGGAATGTCAGGGGGGAGGTGGGGGCAGGGGTGAACAGCCTCACTTTAGAAGAAGGGATGGGGATGATTGGGGTTTATATTTCAGGTAACTGGGAAAGGGATAAAATTTGAAATGTAAATTTTAAAAGTCCAATAAAAAGAAGAAAAAATCACTCTGAGAGGGTAGGCTGGTTACAAACATTTCAAATAAGTAATAAACTTGAATTTAGGGGGTTGGGGATTTAGCTCAGTGGTACAGCCGGGCTTGCCTAGGGAAGCGCAAGGCCCCAGTTTAGGGTCCCCAGCTCTGAAAAAAAAAAAGAACCAAAAAAAAAAAAAACAAAACTTGAAATTTAGGAAAAGCGACCAACAACCACAATCCCTGGAATTAAGGGAGAAGTCAAGGAACTAGAAAGTTCCAGAAGCCCTCAAAGGACAACATCGAAGTGTGAAGTGAGAGGACGAGGAAATAAAAAGTTGCTGGGCCGAATCCCAAAAAACATTCTACCGATCCCCACCCTGAAAAAGAAAGAAAAAAGAAAAAAGAAAAGAAAAGAAAACATTCTACTCACTGCCATGGTGAGCAGAGGGGTCCACTGGGCCGAAACCAGCACTTGGAATCCAAGGAGAGGGTCCTCGACTCGGAGGAGGTCCACAGTCAGGCGAGAAAGCCCTGCTAAAGCCTCAGCGCCTCGGCGCAACAGCCTCTGGCCCAACGGCCCAAGCTACCAATCAGACAAGAACTTCTGGGAACCGGAAGTGAGCAACTTCCTCTACCGCCCCCTACAGGAGGGGCTTAAAATGCTCGTGTTGCACGAGGACCGGAAGCCAGGGGTGGGATTTAAAAGGTGCCTGTTGCACCTTGGCACCACAGACTCTGGCCCATCTGCTCACGCGGCCAGTCAGACAACAGGGACTTCTGGGAATCATAAGTGAACAACCTCCTACATCACCCCCTATTGGCTGGGTGTGGTAAGGCCCATCTTTCCTATGTAGAAAGTGTAATTTTACCGTGGCGTTCTGGTTTGCAAAAGCAAACCGAAAATTGGTATCTTGAACTCTAAGTAACAATACTGCCCATCCTTGAGGTAGAGAATTTTAAGGATTATTTTTATGGAATTTAGTATAGAAAGTACTAAAGTTTAACAAAGACTGACATAAAAGAAATTTTCCAGAGTTCTTTACTTTTTTGTTTTTTTCTGGTAAGAACAGTATACTTATGAATAAGAAAAAAATTTAGCAAAAGGCAAAACAAAGTCATGGGCAAAAGAAAAAATAATTAGTTTGAAAATAAAGGGAGAATGAGAGGGAAACAATATTTTGCTACAGGAGAAACTGATAGAAAATGGGAAACAAAATAGTGGGACTCTATCCAGGTAGGAAGGAGCCAAAAGGGCTGGAATCGAGAGACAAGGATGGAGAAGAGCTAAGCATGATGTAATCATCAAACAAAGTAAAAAACTCAAGAGACTTGCATGTGGTTTTATAAAACAAATAAATACCTGACTTCCAGGCTGTACTATAGAGGCAATAGTAATAAAAATCCACACTGTGTTGGCCTAAAAACAGATAGGGTGGGCCCATGGAATTGAACTAAGAGCCAAAATAAATCCACACCTATGGACATTTACTTTTGACAATCAAGTCAAAATTATACAGTAGAAAAAGAAAGCATCTTCAGCAAATGGTACTGGTCTAAACTGGATCCTGCATATAGGAGAATGCAAAATGACCTATATCTATCCCCTTTCATAAAACTCCAGTGCAAGTGCATCAAAGATCTTAACAGAAAACCAGTTACACTAAACCTTATAGAAGAGATAGTAGGGAATAGACTTGGATACATTGTCACAGAAGACAACTTCCTGAACAGAGCACCCACAGCTCAGATACTAAGATCAGCAATTACTAAATGGGACATCATAAAACTGAAACAATTCTACAGGCAAGAGACATGGTCAATAAGACAAAACAAAGCAAAAACAAAGCCAAAACCAAAACAAAACAAAAATATAGCAGACCTCAGAATCAGAAAAGATCTTTACCAACCTCACATCTGTCAATGGGCTAATACCCAAAATATATAAAGAATACAAGAAACTACACATCAACAAGGAAATAATCTAATTTAAAATGAGGTACAGATTTAAAAGAATTCTCTATGGAAGAATATCAAAAGTCCAAGAAGCATTTAACGTTCAATACCCTTATCCATATTGGAAATGCAAGTCAAAATGATTCTCCAATTCTATCTTACACCTGTCAGAATAGCTGAGATCCAAAATCCAAGTAACAGCTCATTCTGGTGAGGATGAGGAATGGAGGAACAGTCCCCCATTGGGGTTGAGAGTACAACATTTTATAGTCACTTTGGAAATCAATATGGCACTTTTATCTGAAAATTGGGATCAATCTATCTCAAGACCCAGCTAAATCACTCCTGTGTATACACCCAAATGTCACTCCATCTTACTACAGAAATGCTTGCTCCACTATGTTCATAGCAGCTTTATTCATAATAGCCAGAAACTGAACTGCAACTGAAAACCTAATAAGGAAACCATGGTACATTTTCATAATGGAGTATATTCTTCAGCTATTAAAATCAATTACATCATGAAATTTGCAGGCGAATGGATGGAACTAGGAAAATATCATACTGAGTGAGATAACCCAGGCCCAGAAAGACAAACATAGAATGTACTCACTTATATAAGTGGATATTAGCTGTAAAGTACAGGATAACCATGCTACAATCCACAAACCCAGGGAATCTAAATAACAAAGAGACCTCAAGGGGAGAAACAAGAATCTTTCTGAGAAGGGAAATTAGAAGAGATATTGTGGGTAGGCTGGAGCATGTGAGGACAAAACCAGAAGGGATCAGGCTGGGGTGTTGGGGGGAGGAATGGAGGGATGGTGTACTGGGAGAAACAACTGGAATTAGTCATCTTGGAATGAGCTAGAAACTTAGGACAATGGAAATTCCCAGGAATCTACAAGAATGATCCTAGCTAAGAGTTTGAGCAATGTGGGATAAAGAACATGAACTGGCCATCTCTTGAATCCAATCAGGGCTGGAGGAATTGGAACACTAACGTTACCACATTACCTTTGACCTACAATTTATCCTGCCTGAAAGGTGTGCTGGGGTAAAGGAGGTACAGAAATACATGCCAGGAGAAAGGACCACTCCTGACACTGAAGGATCAGAACCCTGAGATTGAATAACCCAGAGACCAATAGAACCAAACATGACTGGAAAAAGTGAAATTATTCCTAAAGACTGGGGAAAAAATCAATGAAATGATTCTTAAAGATATTCTGCTATATACATAGACAGTTGTCACCTAGCCTAAATGTCATCAGAGAAGCTTCCAAGTATAGCTGATGGGAAGGAAACCCACAGCCAAACATTACGCGGAGCTCGTGAAGAGTGTCAGGAAGGATTAAAGAGGACTTGATCTGAGGGAGAAGGGAGGTAGTGGTTAGGGACTAGGAGGAGAGGAAAGAGAAGAAATTGTGGTTGGGTTATAATACTGTAATATATGACAGAAGAATAAATTGAAAATGTTTAATTAAAAGTGACTCCTAATGATATTCTGCTATACTCACAGACAGGTGCCTTGTTCAACCTGCAGCAGATGGAAACAAATACAGAGACTCACGCCAGACTTTACACAGAGAATGAGAGACCTTGGAACTCACTACCCTAAACAGATGTCTCCAACAAACCCATCCCCTCATGGCTTAGGAAACCCTGTGAAGAGGAGGTAGAAAGGGTGTAAGATCCAGAAAGGATGGGGGACACCAAGAAAGCAAGGCCTTTTAAATTTACATGAGCACAGCTCACATGAATAAACAGAGACTAAAGAAGTGTGCACAGAGCCTGTGCAAGTCTGCACAGATCTGCTGCATTTATCTTATTGTGTTTTTATGGGATTCCTACATGTGCAAGAGTGGGTCTCTGGTTTGTATGCCTTCTCTTAGACTCTTTCCCTTCTGCTGGTTTGTCTTGCCTAATGTTGTCGTGATAGATTTTGATTTATTGTATTTAATTTTGATATATTTTTGAATGAGTGAATGAATGAATGAATAAATGAATGAATGAAAACCTAGCCACTAGAGCAAAGGTTACCAAGTAAACTGTCATTTATATCTGCTGAAAGATGGAAAATCAGTTTTCTTCAAAGGAGTGATACTGGGTTTATCAACCACTTTAGGATAGCTTCATGTTCAGGAGTAGATTTGGGGTACTTTTATTTGGTTGCATATTGATGGTCTTTGTTTTTTTTGTTTTTGCTTTCCTTTTGGGCTATTGACTTATTCTTTTCTTAGCATTGTGGGGGGCTTGAATTGTTGTATTGGGTTTCATTTTTTTTTTGTTTTTTGTTTTTTTTGAGAAATAACTTAAAAGTTGGATGTATAGAGGATGGGGAGAGGAACTGAAAAGACTTGGGGGAGGAAAAGGTTAATTATGATCAAAATATATTTAA
Organism: Rattus rattus; assembly: GCF_011064425.1. NCBI lineage: Eukaryota > Metazoa > Chordata > Mammalia > Rodentia > Muridae > Rattus > Rattus rattus. The sequence goes on from NC_046172.1 coordinate 68,144,481, forward strand.
ATGTAAATATTGTTTTAAATAATAGAAAGTAATTAAGTACAGAAACCAAGCAATCATGACCCACTTAGGACACAAGAAAAGCAAATTGTTTTAATTGTTGTAGGGTTTTTGTGCTTCTTATCAGTCTCTATCGACAGACTAGGGTCCAATTCACTTTCTCATGCCTCAGACCCAAGCCTATATATGTGGCCCGAAATTAGTTTGTAGTAGTGATCTCAATAGGATATACTGATCCAAAGAATTTTTCAATCCAAAGTGGTAGTATAGGCCTATAACCCCAACACTTAAAAGGCTGAGGCAGGAGAATTCCAACATGGTGACCAGGTAGATTACTCAAAGATCAGGCCAGTCTTGCATTTAATAATACATGAGCAATGATGAAAAAAGAAAAAAAAACAGAAAGGAAAAATGAACTGTGTTTTTCGTCACGGTAGCCTATACCTGCAATCTCAGGACTTAAGAAGCTAAGGCCAAAGTATTTCCACTTCCAGTCCTGCCTGGGCTACTTAGAGAGTTCTTGTCCAGCTCATACAGAGAAAATCTGTTTCATAAAATGGGAAACAATGTGCAAGTAATCTGTTTGTGATGTGTTGCCTCTAATCCATGTAGTTAGAGATCTATACAGACTAGACTCCAACTTGCCACTCCACTTTAGGATGTCCTTAAATTCTAGTGGATCCTGAATGTAGAGTGTTGGATAAAAGACATGCCCCAAGATAACCAATTTGTAAGATATAACAGTTAAATCCCAGAACCTCCTGCACGCTAGACAAGCACTGTACCAAGTGAGCTACATCCTCAGTACCAAATCCCATCTTTCCCTCTGGACTTCATGCCCTGAGTAGTACAGGTACTTCAGGGAGCATAACTTCTTATTCTAGGTGCTTTGCACTGTAGGAAAACAAGCAGTATCAGAACACCTCTACTTGCATGGCACTACCTGGAACCTTATTGCACCACAATGACAACCAAAAATGACAAGAGACATTGCCAAATTCCCAAGACATAGGAAGGCTGATAAAACCAACTACTTCCCACAGACAATGATCAAAATGAACACAAAACTTAAACAAATATAGTGACCAAATAGACTACCAAACTCACAGAAAATTATTCTCTCAACATATAAACTGGCAAAAGATATACATCCAATAAATAAAACTAGAATATGCAACTACAAACAAGTGTGAAAAAGTCAGAGGCGACCAAGACATATAAATGAAACATAAAAGGGCTAAAGGCACTCATAGAAACCTTGACCATGTAGAGGATGTTCATTATGATGCTTTGTGGTACATTTCTGTAATACTAACATCAGGGAGCAGAAATCAGCCTGATTACAAATGGGCATTATAATATAAGCCTAGAGTGAAAGCACTCTAGAAGAGCCAGCAGGAGAATGGAGATTTCCAAGCCTATCAATAGCACCAGATAAATGAATTTTTAAAAAAGAAAGAGGGTTTGGGGATTTAGCACAGTGGTAGAGCACTTGCCTAGCAAGCGCAAGGCCCTGGGTTCAGTCCTCAGCTCAAGAAAGAAAGAAAGAAAGAAAGAAAGAAAGAAAGAAAGAAAGAAAGAAAGAAAGAAAGAAAGAAAGAAAGAAGGAAGGAAGGAAGGAAGGAAGGAAGGAAAGAAAGAAAGAAAGAAAGAAAGAAAGAAAGAAAGAAAGAAAGAAAGAAAGAAACCAATCTCAGAAGATGGAAACATCTCCCATGCTCATGGACTGGCAAGATTAATATTGTAAAAAAGGGCCATCTTGCCTAAAGAAATCTACAGATTCAATAAAATCCTCATCAAAATTCCAACTCAATTCTTCATAGAGTTAGAAAGAGCAATTTACCAAATTCATTTGGAATAACAAAAAAAACCCAGGATAGCTAAAACTATCCTCAACAAAAAAAGAACTTCAAGAATCACCATCCCACCGACCTCAAGCTGTATTATGGAGCAATAGTGATAAAAACTATATGGTATTGGTACAGAGGCAGGTACATCAATGGAATAGAATTAAAGACACAGAAATGAACCCACACACCTATAATTGATTAATTGATCTTTGACAAAAGAGCTAAAACCATCCAGTGCAAAAAAGATAGCATTTTCAACAAATGGTGCTAGTCAAACTGGTGGTCTGCATGTAGAAGAATGCAAATTGATCCATTCTTATCACCCTGTACAAAGCTCAAGTCCAAGTGGATCAAGGACCTCCACATCAAATCAGATACACTCAAACTAATAGAAGAAACAGTGGGGAAGAGTCTCAAACACATGGGCACTTGGGAAAAATTTCCTGAACAGACCACCAATGGTTGAATCTCTAAGATGAAGAATCGACAAGTGGGATATCATAAAACAGCAAAGATTCTATAAGGCAAAGGACACTGTCATTAGGACAAAATGGCAGCCAACAGATTGGGAAAAGATATTTACCTATCCTACATCTGATAGAGGGCTAATATCCAAAATATGCAAAGAACTCAAAAAGTTAAACTCCAGAGAGCCAAATAACCCTATTAAAAATGGGGTACAGAGCTAAACAAAGAATTCTCAGCTGAGGAATATTGAATGGCTGAGAAGCACCTAAAGAAATGTTCAACATCCTTAGTCATCAGAGAAATGCAAATCAAAACATCCCTGAGATTTAGAACCAGTTAGAATTGCTAAGCTCAAAAAATCCAGCGACAGTAGATACTGGTTAGGATGTGAAGAAAGAGGAACACTCCTTCATTGTTGGTGGGATTACAGACTGGTACAACCATTCTAGAAATCAGTCTGGAGGTTTCCTCAGAAAATTGGACATTGAACTACCTGAGGACCCAGCTATACCTTTCCTAGGCATATACCCAAAATATCCTCCAACATATAAAAAAGACACATGCTCCACTATGTTCATAGCAGCCTTATTTATAATAGCCAGAAGCTGGAAAGAACCCAGATGCCCTTCAACAGAGGAATGGATACAGAAAATGTGGTACATCTACACAATGGAGTACTAATCAGCTATCACAAACAATGACTTCATGAAATTCATAGGCAAATGGAATGAGCTAGAAAATATCATCCTGAGTGAGGTAACCCAATCATAAAATAATCACACATGGTATGCATTCACTGGTAAGTGGATATTAGCCCCAAAACTCGAATTACCCAAGATACAATCCACAGACCACATGAAGCTTAAGAAGAAGGACAACAAAAGCGCAGATGCTTCAGTCTTTCTTAAATGAGGGAACAAAAATATTCATAGGAGGAGATATGGAGACAAAGTCTGAAGCAGAGACTGAAGGAATGGTCATTCAGAGCCTGCCCTACCTGGGGATCCAGCCACCAAAACTAGACAATATTGCTGATGCCAAGAAGTGCATGCTGACAGGAGCCTGATATAACTATCTGCAGAAAGGCTCTGCCAGAGCATGACAAATAATGAGTCGGACTCTCGCAGCCAAGCATTGAACTGAGAACGGGGTCCCCATTGGAGGAGTTGGAGAAAGGATTGAAGGAGCTGAAGGGGTTTGCAACCCCATAAAAACAACAATACTAACCAACCAGAGCTCCCAGGGACTAAACCACTACCCAAAGAGTACACATGGACAGACCCACGGCTTCAGCTTCATATGTAGCAGAGGATGGCCTTGCTGGGCACCAATGGGAGGAGAGGCCCTTGGTCCTGCCAAGGCTGGACCCCCAGTGTAGGGGAATGTCAGGGTGGGGAAGTGGGAAGGGGGTGAGGTTGGATGGGGGAACACCCTTATAGAAGAAGGGGGAAGAGGAATGGGATAGGGGTTTATGGATAGGAAACTGGGAAAAGGGATAACATTTGAAATGTAAATTAAAAATATCCAATAAAAAAAGGAAAAAGAAAGAAAAAAACAAGGACATGAGTGCTCCTAGGTATGGTGGAGGTTTATTGTAGTTAAAAGGAGGAACATAGCCAGAGGTAGGAACATCTGAAAGAGTCCAGTGTGAACATGACCCTGAGTCAGGCCATGTGAGGAGGAAGAGGAGGAGGAAGAGGAGGAGGAGGAGGAGGAGCTGTTGACCAAGAGAGGTAGCCTAGGCCAAAAGACTGGCATATCTAAGGTGGCTGAATTATATAAGGGGCAGAGGAGCTGGGGACACAGAATCCCAGCACATGGGCTAGAGAAGTTTAGGGTGGGAAGCAGGATATGCTGGGTATACCCTGTACCTGTGGGTCCTGAGGGATACTAGGAAACCTGGTCGTCAGAGTCTACTTTGACATGTTAGGGTTCCAGGATACCTTGGCCATCTGTACCAAGTTTGGAATCGAACGTCCCAGCCTTGTTGTTGGGCATTAGTGTTGCTGACCACGGCCTGGAAGAGCAGGCTGTTTTACTGTTGTCCAGGCTCTGCAGGACCATCTTACATAAATCTTGTCTTTTTTTTTTTTTAAGAGGCAACTGTTTTTTTTAATTAATTTATTTATTTTATGTATGAGTATACTGTTGCTGTCTTCAGACACACCAGAAGAGGGCACAATTACAGATGGTTGTGAACCACCATGTGGTTGCTGGGAATTGAACTCAGGACCTTTGGAAAAGCAGTCAGTGCTTTTTTTTTTTTTTTTTTTTTTGTTTTTTTTTTTGAGTTGGGGACCAACCCAGGGCCTTTGTGCTTCCAAGATAAGCGCTCTACCACTGAGCTAAATCCCAGCCCAAGAGTCAGTGCTCTTAACCACTGAGCCATCTCTCCAGCCTACAAAAAATCTTTTCTTAAGTACAAAAGAGACAAAGTTTGAGATGTGTTAGCATTACTGTAAGGGTCCATGATTCACCAAAGAATGATACTTTGGATCCAAATACTATGTCAATGCAAAGAGTGTTTTATTCTGCAGAAATCCAGCATGCTGGTGTCTCCTATTACCAAGATGGAGAGACCCCAAGTAAGCCTCACAGGCCTGATTTAAAAACATTAGGGGAATTCCAGGGTAGGTGGCCTCTATCTTTATCTGTTGAGTCCATTTCTAGGGACATTCTAGAACCATTATCAGGGTATGGGGGCTGGAAACTGCTGCTGAGCCATTGTCCTTGCCTCAGGCCAAGTGGCAGGGCAGCTTCTGATGGCAGAGCAGTTTCTGACTTGCTGCCTGAAGCCTGGGGTTTTTTCTAATAACTGACTTTCCTGGACTTGCCTAGTTCTTGGGCATAGTCTCCTGACCTGTCAGCGATCTGAGAAGGATAAATTATAGTAAAAGGTATAATGAAGACATCCTATGTATCAATTAAAATGACGGAGACTTACCAAGTACCTAAAGAGTTGTCCTAGGATACTGTGGTCTCAATGGCTTCCTTAGGAGCAGTGGTCTTCCACTGTGGTCTTTGGCTGCCAAACAGAATAGCATTTAATCTTCAGCTGCCACATAGAACAGCATCAGCTATCAGCTAAGGAACTTGTGCAGAACTGCCCTTACTTTGATCAGGCAGAGTAAAGCAATCAATCCTTGAGTATCCACAGTTTGAGTAGAGTAGAACCCTGGCGACAGGCAAGTGTTAAGAAGTTTTTCTGGTACTAAGTATTGCCATAATTCAGGTGGTATCATTTTGCCCCATCTGTCTTCTTTGGAGACCAAAGGGCTCCCTCTAGGAAGAGGCATTTCTCTATATTTATGGAAAGCATTATTATTAAACATTTTAAATCCCATGTTCAGCAGATCTCTGAAGAATTTGAGGACCATCTATTAAGTATACCTGATTTACTTGCTTTAGACTTAACTTTGAAAACACATCAACTTGTATGTCTTAATTATCTTTAACAATTTAAGTTAGTAGCTTTTCTGAGATTGATGATTTACAGATTTTCCTAGTTAAGTTTCAACCTTAAAATCTGAGTTGAAGATTTAATTGAAAGTCCTTTAGTATCTAAATAAAACATTAAACCATAAATGCAGTAAACTTTATACTCTAAATACACTCCATAGGGAGACCGGGAACTTTTTTGATCCTTTGATAGTATTCCATTATAGAATATCACAGGAGGTTTTTGTATGACTTAGTTTACCCAAATAGCTAAAGCTTAACAAGTGAGCAAAGAAACGGAGCTGGGGGTTGGGGACTTAGCTCAGTGGTAGAGCGCTTGCCTAGGAAGTGCAAGGCCCTGGGTTCGGTCCCCAGCCCCGAAAAAAAAAAAAAAAAAAAAAACCAAAAAGAAAAAAAAAAAAAGAAAGAAAAACGGAGCTGGACAAATATTACTGTGACCCTGATTAGTAGACCTTAGGAATTTATAAAATAGATTTATCAAATATGCCTTATTTATCAAACATATGTTGTTATCTAAATTTTCTAGAAGCCTGGTATTAAACAGTTAGCAAAGATATAAGTAGTCAGGTATATATCTCTTAGTTAGCTTTTGCTAATCTGAGTAGAACTTTATAATCGTAAAATTTTATCATCATACAAAAGTCCATACCAATCCAAAATATTTTAGAGGCCTGCTGTAGTTTCTTTCGTCTAAAGAGGAGATACAATTATATGCAGAGGGCTCACTAGGACTAAGAAGTTTTATAGGCGCTGCCTTAGTTATTTTATACAATTTGAACATTGTAAAATGCTGAAGTTACATGTCATGTACCCATTAACCTTAGTAAAGGTGGCTGCCAATCATGTGGCTGCTACTTAAAATATTAAATTTTTATCTATTTTTTAAACAAAAGTTTAATCTAAGTTACATGTATAGTGTATTCTAAGCATGAGTTGAATCATTCATATATATATTTTTAAGTTGTAGCAAACTAAGATTACCCATGTATAGATTTTAATAATAAACCTTTTGTTATAAATGTAAGCCAATTTTTTATTATAGATTTTTTAACCATGTCTGTAGAAGAATTTTAATTCAGAACAAGGCTGCTTTGAAAGAGATCACATCCAAAGACCTTCTAGCCGGAATCAAACTGGAATACAGATACTACTTTAATCCCACAAGACAGAGGCAAGCAAATCTCTTGAGTTCAAGGCCAGCCTGTTATAGAGCAAATTTCAGGTAAGAAAAGCATAGGTCCAGGCTTGGTGGTACATGCCTTTAATCCCAGCTCTCAGGAGTCAGAGGCATGCATATCTCTCAGTTCTAGTCAGTTCTTTTCATTCTGTTTGTAGATTTCAGAGGCAGTTTTACTAGAAGAGTTTTTACAGACATAGGTTGAAGAGAGAACAAGCTAGACATAGGTAACCAGAGAAAACCAGAGAATGAGAAGGGGCCAGAAGATTAGAACAGATTGCTAGAGTTAATTTGAGGCCACGCAGGGTAAGTCAATGAGAAACAGAAAGAAACCACTTTGAATCAGTCAGTTTGTAGAGGAGTTTGAGCCAAAACACCTGAGTTGAACCAGCCAGCTAGAGCTCAGAAAGAACTATAAAGGGTGAGCTAATCCAGCAGCAAGTCTGTCAACATTCTAGGCCTAGATTAGATAGTATGGAGGCTAAAAGCTTCCAGAACTAGGTCTTGGTTACCAAATGGAGACAGAGATAAAAATGCCAACAGGAAACGAAAAGATAATTTACAAAGAGTGGTTTGGATAACTCAAGAGAGATCCTGGTTGAAAATGGCAATGTAAGGCTGTAGAAGTAACATAATAAAGTGCTTGTCATATTTGCAAGGGAACCTAAATTTGAGGGTCTGGATCCATTTAAAAATGCCAGTCATAGTGGTACCTACTCATAATCCCAAATCTGAGGATGCAGAGACAGGAGGAAACCTGGCACTCACTGGACAGCCAATCTAACTTGTCTAATTTAATAAGCTCTGGCCAGTGAGATAACCCTGTCTTGAGGAGGTAGATAGTGTTTCTGAGGATGCTACCAGATGTAGAGATCTTGTATATTGTATGGATGCATTACCTGTCAATTAAAACTCCTATGGCCTATCGCTTAGGCAGGAAATGGAAGGTGGTTCATTGGGAGGAGAAAGGATTCTGGGATAGAGTGAGGGGAACAATCATATGCGAGGATGTGAGGAGGCAGATGCATAGTACCTGAGCACAAGTAACAAGGCACATGGAAAGAGGCAGAATAAAATAAATGTGTTATCATAAGTTATGACTCTAGTCAGAAATGAGTCTAGCTATATGTCCAAGGTATTCGTAAATATATTTTGAAGTCTGATTCTTATTTCTGGTAGCATGGGACTGGGCGGAAATACTGGACAATAACTTCAACAAAATGGCACCCAAATTATAGCAATTAGAACCCAAGCTTACAGTCTAAAAGGGCCCAAATAAAAAGCAAGGAATAGTTGGGCTAGCCTGATAAGAGGTCTGGTCTCCTGGTGGGAGGGGGGGGAGAGAGAGAGAGAGAGAGAGAGAGAGAGAGAGAGAGAGAGAGAGAGAGAGAGAGAGCACAGACAAGTGGGGGGGAGGAGATTTCCTAGCCAAGGAGTAGGAAGCTGCAGAGAGATCGTATGAAAGGAGGTTTTTTTAAAGAATCCCCCTACTAAATTTAAAAACAAACCATAGAAGCTGGAACTTCTTTCAAGGGCAAAACACAGTCGCAGTGGCTGATGGGGAGGAACCAGCTCTGGGTTATACACAGGCTGAATGCCGCTAGTGCAGCTATGGATGGTAAAAACTTATGCAGACTTCCAGGAGGCTCACAGTTATGGATAAGCCATTTCAGGTTCTCCCAAGCTTGGCACAGCAGGTCAGCCCAATCTTGTCCTATGGGAATTAATGCTCTGCATTTATGATGTGTGGATATGCAGTCTTAAGTTAGCTGCTGCAGTCAGAATCAGAAAAAAAAAATGGCTGAAATGCCTCTCTCTGTAAACAAAGGAATAGGGACATGGCCAAGTGCAGCACAGAGCTGAGCTAAAACAGAAGACACAGAGAGACAGGCAGTTATTTCTAGAACAGTTTGGTTTACACAATAAAGTCAGAGCAGGATCGTCTGCTGACAGACACAGCCACTTGCAAAGGACAGTCTAAAAATCAAAACGACATGTTCTTTTCTTTAAGGTGCTATGTAGGTTTTTGCTTAATAATAGGAATGGCCTTACTACACATCAATCTTAAATTTGTATAAAGAGAAAGTATAATACAGGTATATTTATTCACATAAGGTATGTTTATAATTTCTATTTGAAAGGTAATGCTTTTTCTGTTGGCAAAAAGCATTTTGCCCTAGGAAAAATACATTCTGCTAGTCAATGTAAAGAATTCAGAGACCACTGGGCAAGAGAATAAAGAATAATACTGTTAAGCTTATTAACTGTTTTGCATGCTAATTATCAGCTTGGCAATATATAATAAAAAATTTTTTATCAGAGGAGATAAATAAAATAAACATGCATATCATAGAAATAATGAATTGTTTTAAATTTAAAAAGGCAAGGAATTAATGCTAATGTAGATCTAAATGGGATATGTCATCATTGTATCCAATTGGATACACTGACAGACAATGGTCTAATTTAAAATGGCATGGATTGGGACTTGCTACCCCCAGTGAAGGAGGGTGTCAGCGGTATTCTAAGCAACTAATCTCTTTAAATGTGGGTTCCTGTGGGAGAACTGGTTACAGCTCACCCTAGGGCATGACACATAAACCCAAGGCACAACCTCTAAGCAGATGCAATGTTACTTGGGAATATGCTTATACACTAAATGGAAGGGAATTTGAATAAAAATGAATACAGAAAAGGATATTAAATTAAGAGAGAAATGGATAAGAAATCTACATAGATAGGAGAAACAAATAAAAATTGATATAAGTATTTTTCAGGGATACATATGTACTAAATAATTAAATTTATGCCTTTGATCTCAATACTTGAGAGACAAAAGCAAAAACAGATAGGTTCCTTGTGAGTTCCAGGCCTACCTAATCTACAGAGCAAATCCAAGTTAGTCTGGCCTACACAGAGGAACTCCATTTCAATTAACAATCATAATAGTTTTGAATTTTTAATTGTTTTAAATTATCAAAATGAAGATGGTTCTAAATTTAATGGTTACAATGATATGGTACAGCCTCTTTGAGAGGACAAAATAGAGCAGACCTGAATAGAAAAGGGACTACTGGATTGAATCCGTCTATACTTTTAATGAGTTCCAACTGCTGGACCAAGGCATGCTATGTTGGGAGAGAGTTGTGGGACAAGTGGAACATGCCGCCAGACAGAAGAACTGGTAAGGTTGAGCAAGTACAAAACCCCGAGGAATCTCAGATTTGTGAACAGTAGGCATGGAATCAGCTCCAGGCCAAACCCTACCTATCCTGGAACCTGTAACCGCAACACCCATTTGAGAGGGCCGTGACAATCAGTCATATAAGGACACCTGAAGGGGGCTGGGGATTTAGCTCAGTGGTAGAGTGCTTACCTAGGGAAGCGCAAGGCCCTGGGTTGGTCCCCAGCTCCGAAAAAAAAAAAAAAAAAAAAAAAAAAAAAAAAAAAAGGACACCTGAAGTCCTTCCCCCATGCAAATGGAGCATCCCTAACCTCTCAGGCTGAGCCAATGGGAAGCATTTACCCCTGGATCCCACCTTATCCCCAAAATGTTTATAAGGTCCCTATATCCACATGGAATAAAGTGCACAAGTTATTTCACTATGAATCCTCTGAGGGTGGCTGTTGTACTGAGCTGTAACCCTCTGAGGAAGAGTTTTCTCTCCTGAAGCGTTCAGGGTTGAACCTTGGATCTGCCCAGCAGGCCAGGCTCGAGACCCCACTTTCTGCTGTGGCTACTGGCTGGCTGCAGCTAGCTATTCACTGTGGTTAGCCTTTGGTTGTAACTACTCCCCACCAATCCAGATTCAGTGATAGACTATGTCTCAGGGGAAAATGGTGGAGAATGATAGAGCATACCTGCCATCTAATGAACTCCTCTGGCTTCTGTGTGCACAGATACAGCCATACATCATGCATATGTATGTATGTATGTGTATATGTGTATGTATGTATATATACTATATAAATATAATATATATACTATATAATATTATGTAGTAGGCTTGTAACCAAGCATATATACCTATAAGAGCCTCCAAACATGTTCATAAAACATGGACTTTTTCTCAACATCATTAATGATTGTGGGAATATGTGGGGCCAGGGAGATGTGGAGCCATGGGGAGACAGCCCAGAGCACGAGTGGGGTTGAGACGCGTCTAAACTCTGGAAATCTCATCCTGGCATTGGCAGGAGTCGTATTACCACCTCCTGCCCTGAACCTGCACGTCCTGGCTCACATAGCTCTGTGCCTCAACCTTTGCCCCCCTAGGAGGTCACATAGCCCAGTTATAAGGACACATCCAGCACTACCTGGAATCCCTCTTTACCCAAATGAGGCATCCCCAGTGCCTTGGTCATGGCCAGTGATATACACTCACTCCGAAAGCCCCTACTCACCCTCAAAGGATTAAGTAGTCTTTGTTTTACCACTATTAAATGAGCTGTCCACCAGGGGTCTTTGGGGAGGCAGAGCCTGAATGGCAGCTGGCCCCACAGAGAGCCATGACATGCAAGAGGATTAATGTCCCCAGGGGACATTAATCAGCCCCATTCAATCTGGCCTCCCTGTGATGAGGGCTGGCAGTCTATTTTTTTTTCTTCTCTCTCTTTTGGTCTACAGCAGTGTGAAGTACTGGGTACTGTATACGGGCAACTGATACCTTCTGGCCAAAGCTACTCCTTGACATTGGTAGAAGGCCCCCAGTCCTTTGCCCAAACTCCAGTAGCCCACTACGTGTCAGCCATAACACCCCATCTTTTTATATCTTTGAAAAAATGGTAATGCAACAACAAGTTAAGAGTTCTTAGGGTAGTAGCCAGTGTTTCTGAAATTTGTGGGCAGGCTTGCATCTAGGATTTTGGGAAATCCTCTGTAGAGTTTTATGCCCCTTCACCCCTAAACTTTCACCTCTGGCATCAGAGGTCCTTGAGGCAGCCCCCTGGATGGTGATGGGTGACCTTTACAGCCCTGATATTTGGATTCAAGTCATTTATATCACCCACCGCCAAGAAAGCCAGGAAGGGAAACTGCCCTTCAGTTTTCTTCCCATTATATCTACTGTCCACTAATGTATGGGTCCTTCTAAGCTGGGGGCCTCCAAGAATGTTTCAACCTTCTACCTCCATCAGAAGACTCTGATGATGATGAATGTTCTGAGGACCATCCTGTTGCAGACCTGGAGACCCTTGAAAGGGCCATAGAGGAGATTCACAAACTAATTACTTCCTCAGTCTCAGCAGCACACGCTGGCCCCATCCATTCTGCACTGTGCTCTCCCTTGTCTCCCCGTTTCATTTCAGGACAAAACCTCCCTCTGCTCCTCCTTCCGCTACCCAGAAACTCTGCAACATCTAGGATTCTGCCACAGTTCCAGAGAGCTAGGCATTGCCAGTTAATGTCCACCCCACCTGGACTAAGCCTCTAAATTGGTATCCTTCCCAGGCTGGAGACTTAAAAAGAACTCAGACAAGTAGTCAAAGAGGACAGCATCCATGCCTTATTGGACTAAATCTCTCCCCCAAAGTCAAATCTCCACTTTAAACACACTCTAGGGCTTGTGAGATATCTGCCATTCTTCTCTACCTGGCCTACTTTTTATATAATGGGAGGCTCTCTACATCAACAAATGCCTTCAGCGTGACAGGACGACTCAGGGCTGAAATGATATCACATGGGGCTATGATGAGTATTGTGGCTAAGGAGTTTTTTCCATAGGAGCCCAGCAAGCAGCCCAGCCAGTAGGATGTTACAACCAGGTGTGCCTCTGCTCACTTTAAGCATGGGATAGAATCATCTTGCCTTCCAGCTCATAAGACTCTGCCTCCTCCCTACTTGACCTCCACCAAAAACCAAAAGAGACTCTGACTATTCTTAGAACTAAAACGAACTTAGAGAAAAACTTCCTGACCCTGCAGCCAGAAAACTCCTTCCTCAAAACATCATTTGGGAAGGTAAGACTTCTGAGTGCATGCTCAACTCACTCCCAAAGCCTCAAAGATAAAAACTATGATAGATGGATTGTGGCCTCTCAGCATATTGGGACAGCATCACATCTTAGCGCTTCCATTGCCAAGGCCTTTGCAGAAGCAATAAAAACTAAAGGGGCTTGCTTTAAATGTGACAAAAAGGGACACTAGAAAGGTAAGTGCCATAAAGGGAGTCGGTCCCCTCCACCAGAAATGCCAACACCCCCAAAACAGTTTGTCCCCAATGCTATAGGGGCTTCCATTGGAGGAGAGTTTGTTACTCCCATTATGACAAAAATGACACCCACTAGATCCTTTAAATTTAAAACAGAGCAGCCCTCAACCCAGACAGTAAATGGGAAAACTGTACCACTAGAGGTTTTATGGGTTTCCAGCATCTCAGAAGGCTCCCACCCAAAGATAACCATGAAAACAGGTGGCAAACAAATTCAAATGCCTTACTGATTCTGGATCAGATAAAACAATTTTAAGACAGAAGAGGTCCCACAAGACCAGGAACTGATTCCCGGGCCTCAGCTTCTAGGCATAGGGGATTGCCTCCATGCCTTTACCATCAAACAAGCCTATAAATGGGAGGATTCTGAGGTCTACAGGCATGATATGCCCCTCTTGTGGCCAACATTGCCACCAATCTTCTAGGAAGAGATATTGTGGAGGTTCTGGAAGATACTCTCACTAGTCAACTGAACGAAAATGACAGTAGGGTAAATAATTACAATCATAGTAATACTTCTAATCCTCTTATAAACACTCCCTTGTTTTACTTTACCCCAATTCTAAGGGGTTAAATATGGCTGTTATATATAACAGCTGTTAAATACAATACTCCCTGTCTATCCCTGACTATCCAATGAGTCTATATGAGTTGAACAATGGCCTCTATAAAGGGAGAAACTTGAAGCAGGATGATTCGGACCAGCAGGGATGCCAGGGGAAGTTCTCTGCCATGCCTCTCCCAGTCAATTGAAGATCAATGAAGATGCCAAGACCAATAAGCATTGCAGAGCGAGCTCTGCCATCACGTCCCTCTCATGGTCTGTTGAGTCCTATTTATACTCCCTCTAAACATCATGTGTCCTCCGCGGGTCTTGCCTTAGCATGTGAGTCTTTCTTAGCAAAACTCCATGTGAGCTTATATCAGCTGACATCACTCTGCCAATCAATCCAAGACCACAGAAGTGGCAAGAAGCCACAGCATGCCACCAGAAGTTTTTTTGGTGCATTCCTCTCTATCGAGTCCCAACAGATGAAGCTCAACTATGCAGTGTAAGGCAGACCAATGCATGCTTGTCCTTATCACAGAATCCTTATCACGTGTCCTTTCATGGGCTTGCTTTAGCAAAACATTCTATCTCCTGTGTCTGCTTCAGAGAAACATTCCTTCACGTGTCTGCTTTATCAAAACACCATCCAACATAACTGACATTCCACTTCAATGTCCCTGCTTTACTAGCACCCAATTCAAGACCTTCTATTTACAATGGAAGATTGCCCATCACACAGGGATTCCTTATAATCCCCAGAGCCAAGGAATTACAAGTGATATATCAAACACTAAAATCCCAACATAAAAAATAAAAACAATCACCTATCATGTATTCCCTAACATACAATTAGCAAAGGCCCTAGACACTCTAAATATATTTAATATCTACAAAAATTCCAGTTATCCTCCTATCTCTCTATACTGGCACACACCAGGAGAAACTCCTCCCATCCTGTATGATTTCTTCATTGATCCCTTAGATGGAATGTAGGAAGGACCCCAACCTTTTCCTCATGATGGGAAGGGGTGTTGTTCATGTCTTTCCACAGGACCTACCCAGGCCTATTTAGGTTCTAGCCAGAAATATCCAATACCACCCCACCAGCCAAGAAGATGGCCCACATCTCACTGACAGGTCAAGGACGGAGGAGGTTAAGGAGATACCACCCCTGATGGAACAAGATCTGCTAGAAGGACATCTGTGACCTGGTGGCCACTGCACAGACCATGTGCTCCTAAAGGCCTCTCTTCACCATTCTAACGGCTGCCTTTGTTATTCTCCATTCTAACTCTGGTAATGCCTGGCCCCTCCACAATACCCACCACTGGAGTTCTTTGTTAGAGAAACTTCTTATGGACATAACAAAGTTAGAGGAATAGGGAATTGACAAATGGTACCAGGTGCCTTTAAGAATCCCAATATATCCAGTCTCTCTTGGCCTTGATTGCCCTTCCTCCTGCTCTCCATTTGGGCAAGCAAACAGGGATAAATTCTGTCACCAAGACCTTGACACCTATGGGAGCTGCCTCTATTGAAATTGGAGAATAGAAATGACAGGCTCTGATATACATCTGATATATACCTGATACATCAAAGCATCAAACCATCAGAGATATATATCCAATGAACATCGGAGGACAAAAGTAGTTGGCAAGTTTTGCTCCCACCCATTTGCTTGATACCCCACTGCTGACATACACGTATCTCAACAACTTGTTCTTGCTGCACAACCATCCTAGTTTACCTATAAATAATGGACCAGGAACTCAAAGTCACCAAGGAGGTCCAAGCCAACCTTTCCTGGTTATAATAAATCTTTCCCCTTAACAACTACTCCCAGTGCTTTATCTGTGCCTATTTTTCCTAGCCATTGTTGGCAGCTCTTCCCATTATCATCTCGCTTCATGAACCCTGTGGGCCTATATCCATATGTAAGTTATAAAATATTCCTCTTTTTAATCTTTTTCCCTTTGCCTCATAGGACCCTCTTCCAGGTTCCACCCTGCATGTTCCTGTCACATCACTGTCACTGTTGTGTACACACACACACACACACACACACACACACACACACACACACACACTTCTCTGGTGCAATAATATCAGTTCCTGTGCTAATTCCTCCCTCAAAGGTTTTGGCACTCCTGTAATGATTATTCCACAAGTCTACCTATATAAGTCTGAGGAAATCATCTGGCAGCTAGGAGAGAACTAGAGAAGAGATCTTCATTCCCCTACTCTCCTAGCTCTCCCAGCAGGAGCAACAGAGGCCTATAGTGCTGCCCTTATACAGACATAACACCTAGCTGACAACCCTCAGAGAGCCTCCAGTTCCTCCAACGGCAGATAATCTCCCTCATAGGGTTGCCTAACAAAACAAGAGAGCTCTCAACCTGCTGAGGGACTTGTGTGGTACTGAGGAAAGGAGTGCTATTTCTATGTTAATGAATCTGGCTAATAAAACAAAACATCCAGGTGTTTAAGGATCTTTGGTGAGATCTCCAAGCCCCCCGTGCCCTGGGTACCTCAACACCATGGTATTCAAACCCTCTGATAGCCTGGCTTCTACCCTTCTTTGACCCCATCCTGAACATTGCAACCTTCCTCCTCCTGGTCCCCTGTTTCATCCACTTTCTAAAACAACAAGTAAGCAACTTTGCCAAAGTCACTACAGTTGGTATCAGGAATTGGCCCTAGCTGTGACACCTTTTGGCCACTGTTGCCATGGCAACGGCCATACATTCCCAGAAGACCTTTAGCACCTCCACCTGGGAACCTTTACTGTCACATTTCAAATGAAAGGCAGATTCCCTGCCCCCTAGGCCCTTTTTTCTCTTCTTTCTCTCGCCCCTTCCCTTCGTCTCCTTCCCCCATTAAAATCTCACGAGTAGGTGGAACTGTGTTGGTGTTCGTTTGGTGTGCTCCTTCCCCAAGGGTGCGGCCGCTATTCTGATTTATTAACAACAACTACCAAACCAGGTTTTGGTTCAAAACCAAACCATTCGCAACCTAGAGACTGACAACTATGATGATTCCTCCCCTTTATAAAACACAAAGGGACTAATGTGAGGCTGAGGGGCCAGGGAACTATGGGAAGCTGGAGCAAAAGTAACATCGAGGCTTATCCAAACCCCACAAATCTCATCCTGAGATTGGCAGGACACTATCCCCGTGGCATTGGTGTGCGTGTCCCTGCACATTACCCCTGTGCCTTTACCTTTGCCCACCAGAAAAGATCATATAGCCCAGAAGACAGGTTAAACTTCCTCTCCCCTTATAAGGTCATGTCTGGCAGAACCTGGAATTCCTCCTTACACAAATGAGGCATCCCCAGAACCCTGGCCCTGGCCAATGATGATCACCCATCCCCAAAACCCCTACCCATACCCTAAAGGTTTAAGTAGCCTTTGTTTTTCCCCATTAAACAGCTGTCTCACTGGATGTCTCCCAAGAGTCTATTGTTACTGTGCTCATTGCCTGAGGTCTCTTCCACTCCCAGCTGTCCTGCTCTGTCCTTTCTTAGGATCCAGTGTAGCCTGAATGGCAGGAATGTGAATCAATATCACAATCACACAATACTCAAGCGTATTACTTGGCAAAATTTTGGGAGAATGATGATGCCATCTGTTGAGTAGAGATGAACAGAATTCTTTACATATTGCTCTTGTGGAAACTGATAGTCACTTTAGAAAATGCTTACCCTCTGTTATATACTACAGTATATACTCTGTTTTATACTATAGTATATACTCTGTTATATACTATAGTATATATTGTTATATACTATCTATTTCTGATACAAATATACCCCTGAGAAATTGTAACATTTATGTCCTGGGAATGGGTACATAAGAATTAATACACTGAGGGTGTGTATAAACAGCATACTGCATACCAAAAAAGAAGTTACAGCAACACAAATCAAGAAGTAATAATTCTGTACAAATTACAAACAACTTGCTAAGTACTGCTATAGAAGTTAAAAACAACTAAAATCAAGAGCTGAGTTTGGGCCAGACCTGATGGTGAATCCTTGTGAACCCAGCTACTTGGGAGGTAGATGAACAATGATGGTCACAAGTTCAAGAACTGCCTGGGCCAAAGAGCTATTGGAGGCCAACCTGGGTAATCTAGTGAGACCATGCTTAGAAATAAAAAACCAAAAGGAACTAGGGATACAGGTTTTTATATATACATAATCCCCAGTACTGGGAAGATGGTTGGGAACTATCTGCTGCACTTCCTTGGTAGAACATCCTTACAAACTCTCAAAAACAAAAAGAAAAAAGAAAAGAAAGATATTTAACATAGCACATTGAAACATGCCACTACTCTATAAGCTAAAGTAGAATTACAAAATTAGGGCCCCATGAGATACACAGTCTTCAAGCCAGTCTACAAATATAATAAAAACCCATGCGAAAAAAGGAAATGAAAAAATATTCACCATGGGCAGATGCCTGGAATTCTAGCACATAGGAGACAGGAGGCAGGAGTACTCCTGAATTCAGCTAAGACTTGGGACAAATTCCAAAGCATCCTGGATTAAATAGGGACAAAATGTCTTTTAAAATGACTTTGGAAAGAAAGTCACCAGTAGCCACAGTAGTATACACTTGAATCTCAGCACTTCAGAGAGCTGAGGAAGACAGAAGCATTATTCCAGGCTTGTTTAGGACAGAAAACAAGAGGCTGCCTTTTAAAAATGGAAGACCAGTCTTTGTTTAGCTCTGAACCTCAATTTTTAATAGGGTTATTTGTCTCCCTGCGGTCTAACTTCTTGAGTTCTTTGTATATTTTGGATATAAGGCTTCTATCTGTTGTAGGATTGGTAAAGATCTTTTCCCAATCTGTTGGTTGCCGTTTTGTCCTAACCAGAGTGTCCTTTGCCTTACAGAAGCTTTGCAGTTTTATGAGATCCCATTTGTCGATTCTTGATCTTAGAGCATAAGCCATTGGTGTTTTGTTCAGGAAATTTTTTCCAGTGCCCATGTGTTCCAGATGCTTCCCTAGTTTTTCTTCTATTAGTTTGAGTGTATCTGGTTTGATGTGGAGGTCCTTGATCCATTCGGACTTAAGCTTTGAACAAGGTTATAAAAATGGATCAATTTGCATTCTTCTACATGCTGACCACCAGTCGAACCAGCACCATTTGTTGGAAATGCTATCTTTTTTCCACTGGATGGTTTTAGATGCTTTGTCAATGATAAAGTGACCATAGATGTGTGGGCTCCTTTCTGGGTCTTCAATTCTATTCCATTGATCTACCTGCCTGTCTCTATACCAATACCATACAGTTTTTTTTCTTTTTTTTTCTTTTTCTTTTTTCTTTTTTTCGGAGCTGGGGACCGAACCCAGGGCCTTGCGCTTGCTAGGCAAGCACTCTACCACTGAGCTAAATCCCCAACCCCTACCATACAGTTTTTATCCTGAGTGTTCGGTAATACAGCTTGAGGTTCGGGATCGTGATTCCCCCAGAAGTTTTTATTGTTTAAAATAGTTTTTGCTATCCTCGGTTTTTTATTATTCCGAATGAACTTGCAAATTGCTCTTTCCAATTCTATGAAGAATTGAGTTGGAATTTTGATGGGGATTGCATTGAATCTGTAGATTGCTTTTGGTAAAATGGCTATTTTTAAAATATTAATCCTGTCAATCCATGAGCATGGGAGGTCTTTCCATCTGAGATCTTCTTCAGTTTCTTTCTTCAGAGACTTGAAGTTCTTGTTATACAGATCTTTCAATTGCTTGGTTAGAGACTCACCCAAATATTTTATGTTATTTGTGACCATTGTGAAGGGTGTCATTTCTCTAATTTCTTGCTCAGCCTGTTTCTCTTTTGTGTAGAGGAAGGCTACTGATTTATTTGAGTTAATTTTATACCCAGCCACTTTGCTGAAGTTGTCTATCAGCTTTAGTAGTTCTCTGGTGGAACTTTTGCGATCACTTAAATATACTATCATATCATCTGCAAATAGTGATATTTTGTCTTCTTCCTTTCCAATTCGTATCCCTTTGACATCTTTTTGTTGTCTAATTGCTCTGTCTAGGACGTCAAGTGTTATATTGAATAGGTAGGGAGAGAGTGGACATCTTGTTTAGTCCCTGATTTTAGTGGGATTGCTTCAAGTTTCTCTCCATTAAGTTTGACGTTGGCTACTGGTTTGCTGTTGAATGGCCAAGAAGCACCTAAAGAATTGTTCAACATCCTTAGTCATCAGGGAAATGTAAATCAAAACAACCCTGAGATTCCACCTCACACCAATCTGAATGGCTAAAATCAAAACCTCATGTGACAACAGATGCTGGCAAGGATGTGGAGAAAGAGGAACACGCCTTCATTGTTGGTGGGATTCCAAGCTGGCACAACTACTCTGGAAATCAGTCTGGAGGTTCCTCAGAAAATTGGACATAGTACTACCTGAGGACCCAGCTATACCTCTCCTGGGCATATACCGAAAAGATGCTCCAACATATAATAAGGACACATATTCCACCATGTTCATAACAGCCTTATTTATAATAGCCAGAAGCTGGAAAGAACCCAGATGTTCCTCAGCAGAGAAATGGATACAGAAAATGTGATACATTTACACAATTGAGTACTACTCAGCTATAAAAAACAATGACTTCATGAAATTCTTAGGCAAATGGATGGAACTAGAAAATAGCATCTTGCGTGAGGTAACCCAATCACAAAAGAATACACATGGTATGTGGTGGTATTCTGTCTAAGCTCCACCCCAACAGCTACCTGACAGTAGCCAGGTATGCTCCACCCCACAGTTGCCTGGCAACAGCCAGATATGCCTGACACTATAAAAGGGGCTGCTTGCCCCATCATCTCCCTCTTGCTCTTTGTTCTCTTCTCTTCCCTGCTCTTCCCCCATCTTCCCTGTCCCTTCTCTCTACCCCGCCTTCCCTCCACGTGCTCATGGCCGGCCTTTCCTCTCCCCTACTCTTCTTCTCTCATTAAATCTCTCCACATGGAACCATGTTGGCTTCGTGTGCTTTGTCCGGGCGCAAGCAGAGATTTAACATTGGTCCTAACAATATGCACTCACTGATAAGTCGATATTAGCCCAAAAGCTCAGAATACCCAAGATACAATCCACAGACCACATGAAGCTCAAGAATTTGGAAGATCAAAGAGTGGATGCATCAGTCCTTCTTAGAAGGGAGAACAAAATATTCACAGGAGGAAATACAGAAACTAAGTGTGGAGCAGAGACTGAAGGAAAGGCCATCTAGAGACTGCCGCACCCAGGAATCCATTCCATATACTGTCACCAAACCCAGACAATATTGTGGATGTCAAGAAGTGCATTATGATAAGAGTCTGATATAGCTGTCTCCTGAGAGACCTCTGTCAGAGCCTCAGAAATACAGAGTCGGATGCTTTCAACCAAATATTGGACTAAAAATGGGGCCCCCAATAGAGACTCCCAGAGCTCCCAGAGACTAAACTATCAACCAAAGAGTATACATGGAGAGACCCATGGCTCCAGCCACATATGTAGCAGAGGATGGCCTTATCGGGCATCAATGAGAGGAGAGGCCCTTGACCCTATGAAGATTCAATGCCCTGGAGCAGCGGAGATGGGAGGGAGTGGGTAGGTGGGTGGGGGAACACTCTCAGAGAGGCAGGGGAGGGGAGGATGGGATAGGGGGATTCCAGAGGGAAAATCATGAAAAGGGATAACATTTGAAATGTAACTATAGAAAATATCCAATAAAAAAATGGAAAAAAGTGGAAGAAAAGGTAATTTCTCTAAGGAATGTGTTACCCCATTGATCACCAAGATTGGTTCTACTGATCTTTTGGCTACACCTATCACCTGCTCACTAATTTATCTGTGTCCCTCATAATGATCTGTGCTCAAAGAGGACAACATTACCAACAGAGGAGGATCCCTCTTCCCCCATAAAGGAAGAACATTCTTTAGTGAGCTACACTCCCTTGGTAGAATGTCCAAACACGCTCTCAGAAAAGAAAAAAAAAATCCAACATTATTAATGATCATTGGAATTCAAACTAACATGCTACTTAAGCTCATAAACCAGCAAAAATGTAAGTCTTACAATACCAAGTGCTGACAAAAGTATTAATATGCATTTACATTGAGACAAAGAGAGTGAAGACACCAACCAAAACAAAGAATTATGAAATATTGAATTCAGAATTATGGAATTTTGGTTTCCTTTAAAAAACACACAGAAATATTATAAGAATGTGCTTTCACTGTAATTTCAGTTATGGGGCTATGAGACTGCTTCAGACTGTCCACAGCAGCTGACTGTGATTTGCCCCATGCTCTAGCAGAAGTGTTGTTTTGCCAGCTGCAGATAGTTTCTGTGATTGTGTGGTGTTTGGAATTCTGGGAATTTTTCAGAGGGTATAGAAATGCTAGGTGGGGTGAGTGGTTTTGGTCATTCAGTGTGGTTGGTTGCAGTTTGTTAATTGTGCTCAAAGAAGAAATAAAAGGAATGAAATTAAATTCAGGGATCTCTTTTTTTCTCTCTCTGCCCCCCACCCCTGCCATCTATTCTTCTTTCTCTCCTATCTAGTGATAAGTGATGAAACCTGGGTGATAAAGGGTGGGAAAGGAAGAACCCACAAATTAGCAAAGAGCAGCTACAAAAACGGTTTATGAAAATCTGTTACTGTGTCTATTAATTAAAAGATAAACTAACAGCTGCTAAGATGGCTTAACCAGTAAAGGTGCTTGGTGGCAAGCCTTACGACCTGAGTTGGACCTGTGGGTCTTATGGTAAAAGGAAAGAACCAACTCCAGTAAGTTGTCATATGACCTCTACCTACTCAAGTGTGCATACATAAACAAATATCCCCTTCCTTTTTAAATAGGGGATATGCAGAAAGGCCTGTGCAGTTAAAATGGCATACTCCTCTTCCAGCAATCACATTCTGTTCTATACACCCACATCAGATGATTCACTATGACCTACATAACTCCAGCCCTAGGGGATAAGAATTCCTCTGCTAGCCTCCCCCCACCATCCCTACCCAACCTAGCACCTGAGCTTAAGCATACATACCCACACAGAGACATACATGCATGCACAAAAATAAAAATAAACCTTTTAATTAAAAAACAGAGAAAGAAAGAGAGAGAGAGAAAGGAAGAAAGAAGAGAGAGAGAGGGAGGGAGAGAGAGAGAGAGAGAGAGAGAGAGAGAGAGAGAGAGAGAGAGAGAGAGAGAGAGAAAGGTTAGAATTTTCAAAAGGGGTTCTAAAGCCCTCTAGGCTGATGAAGAGGCAGAAGGACTACCAGTTCAAAAGCTATGAAGAGAAAAAAATCCAATCCAGCCTGTGCTATATGACTAGTCTTTGTATTAAAAAAAGGAAAAGGAAAAGAATAAAACTATAAAATTCTTCACTGGTTGTCCATGCTTATAATTCCCATATAAGAGAGGCTGGACCAACAATTCAAGTTCAAAGCTTTACTAGATTACATTGTTCTTCAACAGCCTGCCTGAATTACACAAGAAATGCCCCCATCTTCCTAAAAATGAATTAGAAAAAAAACAATAAAACCACACTTATTCACTAGGCAGTGACTTAAATGTAGTTAATGGCCTCTAAGATGTAATAAATAACTTTTGGAGAAAGTGGCACTCACCCACTTTTTTTTTTATTATTATTATTATTAACTTGAGTATTTCTTATATACATTTCGAGTGTTATTCCCTTTCCCGGTTTCCTGGCAAACATCCCCCTCCCCCCTCCCCTTCCTTATGGGTGTTCCCCTCCCAACCCTCCCCCCCTTGCTTCCCTCTCCCCAACAGTCTAGTTCACTGGGGGTTCAGTCTTAGCAGGACCCAGGGCTTCCCCTTCCACTGGTGCTCTTACTAGGATATTCCTTGCTACCTATGGGGTCAGAGTCCAGGGTCAGTCCATGTATAGTCTTTGGGTAGTGGCTTAGTCCCTGAAGCTCTGGTTGGTTGGCATTGCTGTACATATACTTACCCACTTAAGCCTGAGGTAAAAAGTGAACCCGGACTAGAAAGTTCAAGATGACCCACACACCCACAACACTTCAGACTCCTTAGGACATGATATTAATGTTAAAAATATTCACCTTACCTCCATAGTGAAAAGGTAAAGCACCCAAATCTACTGAGCTGAATGTCCTGCTTAGAAAACAAGAAATCTCAGAGAAGCTGAGAAAACAGTAGGCTTCCAGAGCGCCAACAGTGTTCAACAAAGCAGAAATAGTCAAAAAGGAGGCAGATCAGTAGTGCCAGACCCTATAGTTTGCAAAGGCCATCCCAGTTTTGCAAGCAGGGGAAGGAAAGAAATGCCTGACCATTGAGCTAAAAGATACATAAAAGAATTTTTCCAGAGTTGAGTATAAAAAGATAGTAAGGTGTCTTAGGATTCTATTGCTGTGATAAACAAAATGACCAAAAGCAAATTTAGAGAGGAAAAGGTTTATTTCACCTCCAACATTACAGTCCATCATCAAGGAAAGGCAAGAACTCAGGGCAAAAACGGAAGCAGAGACCATGGAGGAACACAGATTACTGGCATGTTCTTCTGGACATGCTCTTTTGCTTTCTTATATACTCCAGGACCACCTGCCCAATGGTAGCACCACCCAAAATGGGTTGGCCTCTCCCATATAGATCACAACCAAGAAAATCCCCCACAGGCCAGTCTGAAGGAGGCATTTTTCTCAGTTGAGATTCTTCCCAAATGATGTGGGCTTGTGTCAAGTTGACAAAAACCTAACTAGCACAGTCAGAGATATGGAAGACATTTCAAGAAAGTGAAAGGTCAGGTAAGATCTGGCATGTATATGTATATGTGCATATATATGTACATATATGTATACATGTGTACATATGTACATATGTATATTTTTACCACTGGGTAATGAACCCAGTGCTTTCTGCATATGTGGTAAATACTCTATTAGCTACATCTACAGACCATTATAGTATGCGTTTAAATATAGCTTCTTAAGGAGACAATAGAGAATAAAGTCATTATTTGATGGAAGCTTAATTGAAATTCTTTCAGACTAGCCAAAAGATATCAACCTATAGAAATTAGATGCATTGTGATGGTTAATGTTAAGGTCAACTTGACAAGATCTAGAATTACCTAGATGGCAGGCCTCCAAGCATACCTATAAGGAATTATTTAGGTTATGCTAGCTTCTAGGCACGCCTGTGGGAGATTATCTTAATTAGGTTAACTGAGGTAGGAAGACCTGCCAACTATGGGGTGACACAATTCTCTGAGATATGATCCTGGACTATAAAACCTGAAGAGGCTGGGTCTCTATGAAAGCTGGGCCAGGCCCTGCCATCGGATGAACAGTTCAGCTACCATCGGGGCCCAGATCCAGTGTTTTTGTGTCTGTCTACCCTAAAATCTACCCCATCTAGGAGCTGCTAAAGCATGTGAAGGAGGTGGTCCTGCAGAACCACAGCTACAGATCATCATGACTCTGACAATAGCAGAATATCCTAAACAAGTCTTGGTGATGGTCCAGTATTTGTGGTGCTTCAGAAACCAGAAACCTTGAATCAGACCAATGACTCATTGCAATGACTATCTGCATGCAAATTTGTCTGGATATGTGTGTGTTTATGTATATATTCATGTGTACACATATGTATACATATAGACATATAGATAAAGATAGTATATATACATATACTCATGTGCATGTACATATATGTGTATATATATATACTATGTGACACAGTGCAGTTTCCAAAGCCACTATGATGAACAAATATTTGATGGAGAGGTAGGAAAGATAGAGGAATAGAGAGGAGAGTGAGTAGTGGAGAGAGGTGGAACTGGAAATTGGATGACACCCATAGGTGTGAGAGAAGGCTGCAGTGGAGAGGGGAACATGTTGTTGAATAGCTTATGTTCCTCCTCAGCCCCCAAACATGCTGCCTAGCCACTTGATTGCCCTGGTTCTGAACAGTGACAGGATGTCCGAGATAAAGCATGGTTCATTTTCTGAATTGGACCTCCTTGAAAGACTTCTATGGTCTTTGCCACTTTGGTACCCATTGTCTGTTGTCCCAAGCCATGTTGAAGCCCAAGGTTCATATATATGGTTGTCTGTGGTCCTACAATAGCCAAGAGCAGTATTGATGTCCCTGGCCCAAGGTACCACCGAAGAAGGCCATGCAGATGTCTTCAGTCTGGCCTACGCCTGAGGCCGTGCTAATGTCTGAGTATCTGCTGCTGCCAAGGGCCATGGCTAGGTCCGACTGCAGTGGGGATCTGTGTTCATATTTGTGGCCCATGTTACCACTTAAGACCATGGTATGTGCTACAGTTCAAAACCATATTGATGACAGTGAGCTGTACTGCCATCAAAGGCCACATCTTGGTCAATGGCCCTACTGCAGCCAGGGACTGTGATGTCCATGGCCCATGCTACCACTAAGGACCAGGCTGATTTTGATGTTCTGTACTGTAGCCTGAAGCCATGTTGATGTCTGTGGGCCTTTGCTATCCCTAGGGGCCATATTGATGTGAGTGGCCTGGGCTGGCCAGTGAGCTCATAGTGATGTCTGGGTCCATGCTGCCACTGATGGCTAGGTCTGGGTCCTTGGTACTATTGCAGCCGGGGTTGTTGATGTCCAGTGGCCCATATTAGTACCAGGGGCCATACAAATGTCCATGGTCTGTACTGCTGCCTGAAGCCATGATGATGTCTGGGTCATTCTGGCTCCAAGGGTCATGTTTGGGTCTATGTTTCTACTGTGGCAGAGAACTGTGTTGTCTGTGGTCTGTACTGCCACCATAGACCATACTGAGATTCATGTCAGCCCAGGTCATGTTCTGGGCTATCTTCAGAAACCATGTTTAAGTCTATGATCTGTCCTCTTGCTAATTGTAAAAAAAAAAAAAAAACAAGGATGCTACATTTTCAAAGGTATTGATAACAGCAGATTCACAGTTGAGAAAGAGGGACTTAGAAGGCTTCTGTGACAAGCCCTCTCCTGCCAAAAGAAATGAAAAGAAGAGCCTAGACAGAAAACCACTGGAAAAAAATCTTTAAACTTGTGAGAAGTGTGCTGAAGGATAGTTCTCCACAGTTTGATGGCAGGGGGTGGGGCAAGGAGAGGTGGGTCTCAGTTTTCTTTAAGGGGATGGTCACTGGGAGTTTGACCACGCAATACAAATTGGACTTGTTTTTTTTTCTTCCTCTTCCACCTCCTCCTCCTCCTCCTCTTCCTCCTCCTCCTCTTCTTCTTCTTCTTTTGGGAGGGAGGTCACAGGGGTAGGGAACAGAGAGTGTGCTCAGGGTTCATGATGTGAAATTCCCAAGTAATCAATAAAAATATTATGAAAAAGAAACTACCAATATAAAAAAAAACGGAGAAAGTGAACTGAGCACATTTATTCATCCATATCCTCTTCTTGAAAATGAGTATAATCTGAGCATCTTTTTAAGACCTTGTTGCTATAACTTCCTGACCTTGAACTGTGGGGCAAAATAAGCCATTCTCATGTAAGTTCCTTTAGCCAGGGTACTTTAACGCAGTAACAGAAAAGAAACAAAGTATATACTTAAGAAGGATGAAGGGGTTGGGGATTTAGCTCAGTGGTAGAGCACTTGCCTAGCAATCTCAAGGCCCTGGGTTGGGTCCCCAGCTCAAAAAATAGAAAAGAAGAAGAAAAAAAAAAAAAAGAAGGATGAATAATGGGGGAGGGGGGAGGAGGGGATGGGGGCTTATGGTCAGGAAATCAGAAGGAATTACATTTGAAATGTAAGTAAAGAAATACATCTAATACAAAATTTTTAAAAAAGAATGAATAAAAAAAATTCCAATCCTACCGTATTACATAGTAAAGAGCCAGAAATCAAAACAAAATAAGCAATCTAAACAACAATCGGAGGGGGGAAAGGATAGTTTTCAAATTCACAATGACTAACTTGACTGATTCCCTGTCAACAAAAACAAAAATAAAAATAAAAATAAAATGTTTTCTATGTTTTGAAAATAACTATGAAACTAAAAGTCTGGCTTTTTGGCTGCTATAAACTGAATAGCTCTGTTCCCCAACATAATGGAAGAAACTTCTAAATTTGTGAACAGTCATCATCATCATCATCATCATCATCATCATCATCATCATCATTCCTCTAAAAAAAAAAAAAGAACCTCAACCCCCCCCACACACACACACACACACAACCTGGGCATGGTAGGACATGTCTCTAATTCCAACACTCAGAAGGCAGGACAAGCAGATCCCTATGAGTTCTAGGTCAGTCTGATTGGTTGGTGTACACAGAAAGTTAATGGATGTGAACGCTGGGAACCAAATTTAGTTCCTCAGGAAACAGCCACTAACACTCTTAACAGCTCGAAGTTCTGAATGGAAGTTAAGCAATTTATCTTTTGCCTGCAGGAATAAAAGGGATTGATTTTTGATAGAAGAACTGAAATTTTCAGGGAAGAAAATTGAGGAAGGGCCAGATGTGGTATCTTGTGCATGTAACCTCCAAACACTCAGAATGCCAAGGCAAGAAAACTTACACAGAAAGTCCTTAAAATGGGGCAGGAGCATCAAGGTGTCTCAGAGGGTAAAGGTGCTTACCACCAAGCCTAGTGACCTGACTTTGATATCCAGCATCCATGTGATAGGAAAATACTGACTCCCACAAGTTGTCCCTGACCTCCACATGTACCAACATGCACCCACACATATACATGCAAACACAATAAATATATGTTTTTAAATAAATAAAAGAAAGAAAAAGAAAAGAAGAGGACAGAAGTCATTCTATCCTAATAAAGAACTTAGGGAAGAAAAATATTTTAAAAATACATTATAGACTGTTTCTGGATATAGATTCAGAAACTGATAGGGTGTCCAATGAATGTGTAAATATTTCTTTAATTAGCCTGAAAATTAGAACTTTTTCCACAAAAAAAAAAACACCTTTAATCTGTTTTAGGATTGTCAAGTAGTCTTAGTTAGTGGATAAAAGTTCTCCACCTTAAAATGTTGGCTAATAAGGACAACTGGGAGACTGGAACTATAAAATCCTAATGAAATAACTGTTCACAATACCCATCAAGAGAACTGGCCAAGTAATGTGCACCCAGCATTTGGGAGTTAGAGGCAGGTAGATCTCTGTGAGCTAAAGATCAGCTTGGTCTAAATTAAGAGTTCATCACTATCGCCATCATCGTCGTCGTCGTTGTCGTCGTCGTCGTTGTCATCATCATCATCATCACAACCACCACCACCACTACCACCACAAACATCATCATCAATGCAGAAAGCCATTAGAATGGTTGCCATGAAACTAGACCGTATCAGGGTGTTAAAGTATCATCCAACTGATTGTTCACGGTTTATAAAGCATAAACATCCTTGCAAAGTATGGATTGGACTGTCTACATGGGGACCCAACTGCCCAATCAAGAAAGAAATAGCAAACATTATATGCCTATTGATGTGAAGTACCCAAAGTACTCAGTTACCTATAAAACAATATATTCGGGTTGGGGATTTAGCTCTCAGTGGTAGAGCGCTTGCCTAGCAACCGCAAGGGCCCTGGGTTCGTCCCCAGCTCGAAAAAAAAAAGAAAAAAAAAAAGAAATCACTTATTTATTAGAATTTGTGCTAAAAACATCCCATGTTAAATGACATGATGCCTAATATTTTACTTTAAAGTATTCCCAGTTTAAAAGACAAGGGATTGGGGAGGTAACTCAGTTGGCAGTGTGCTTGCCTAGCACAAATGAGGCTCTGGATCCAATCCCCAGAACAGCATAAGAGCTGGAGAATGCCTGGGATCCCATTCGAGAGTCTCAGACTAACCTTTCTGCCCAAACCCAGCTTAATGCTGGGAAGCAAGTGCACATACTGAAATAGGTAGAGGTGACCTAAGTATTTACACAGTGGAACAAAAGAAGCAGAGAACGTCTGAGTGACAGACAGGATGGATTACAAAAGTGTTAAAGGGCATGTTCCAAAGAGCATATTTAGTCAACAGCTTGAATATGAAAAAAATTTGAGAGATGCAGAGAAAAGTGTGAGGTTTTTTTTAACAAACTCAATCCAAACTTTTTGGGGGTTGTTGATTATGAGAGTAGATATTTGTGTGTGTCTGTATGTGTGCAGGTGGGCATGAAGATGTGTGTGCATATATATGAAAGCCAAAGTCAACACCACACTTTTCTCTATTGTTCATTTATTTATTTATTTTTGAGACAGGGACTCTTTTTTTTTTCTTTTCTTTTCTTTTTTTCGGAGCTGGGGACCGAACCCAGGGCCTTGCGGTTGCTAGGCAAGTGCTCTACCACTGAGCTAAATCCCCAACCCCAAGACAGGGCCTCTAATTAAACAAGAAGTCTGCTGATGGCCAACAAGTTTTAGGAATCTTCTTGTCTCCATCTTGAAAGTGCTGGAAACCAACATACCCAGCTTTTCTTTTTCCTTTTAACATGGATTCTGGGAAGTCAACTCAGATTCTCATAAGCGGTGGCTTCCTAAGCTTGTATAAATATTTGAGTGCCTGATCACCATTTGGTGGAACTGTTTTGGAAGGATGAGGAGTTGTGGCCTATTAGAGCAGGTGTGGCACTAGGGGTGGTCTTTGAGATTTCAAAAGATCAAGCAATTTCCAGCTTCTCTCTCTGTCTCTTCCCGTCTCTCCCTGTCTCTGTCTCTCTGTCTCTCTGTCTCTCTGTCTCTCTGTCTCTCTGTCTCTCTGTCTCTCTCTGTGTGTCTCTCTCTGTCTCTCCCTGTCTCTGTCTTTCTGTCTCTCCCTGTCTCTGTCTCTCTGTCTCTGTCTCTCTCTCTGTCTCTCTCTCTCTGTCTCTCTCTCTCTCTCTCTCTCTCTCTCTCTCTCTCTCTCTCTCTCTCTCTCTCTCTCTCTCTCTCTCTCTGTCTCTCTGTCTCTCTGTCTCTCTCTGTCTCTCTGTCTCTCTGTCTCTCTCTCTCTCTCTCTCTCTCTCTCTCTGTGTGTGTGTGTGTGTGTGTGTGTGTGTGTGTGTGTGTGTGTGTGTGTGTGTGATGGCTTTTTATCAAGATGAGCTCTCAGCTGTGAGACCTGCAGCCCCTGGGTGGGACGGAGAGGATGGTGATGGAAGTTTCCATACTGTCCTAATAGTATGAGTGCCCACATCCGCTGGGATCATGACACAAAATAGAGGATCCTAGCAAATTAGTGGAACCTCAGAATGAGCCCTGAACAGGATGGTGGCTGCTTCCCCTGTCGTTTGAAGTATCCTAGGGTGCTGGCACCGTGGCACTTCCCCATAGTAACAGAGAGATGGTCGACTACACCAGAGCTCATGTCAATTCTACATTGGTCCAAAGTCTGTATAAAAATGCTTGCTCCTGCATAATACAGTAGATCTGCACCTACATGCTGGTCTCCTCAATCTTGTTTCAAGGGTTTGTGACTCTACCTCCCTCACCGGCTCCTGGATCCAGGTTCCTACACTCGGCTACTCCTCCAGCACTGTGCCTGTCTGGATGCTGCCATGCTTCCTGACGTGATTAACAAACTCTAACTTTCTGAAATTGTAAGGTCCAATAAACTCTTTCTTCTATGCACCCACTTGATCGTGGTATTGTTGGGTCTGGGGTTAAGCAAACGATGAGGACCACGCCATACAAGTCAGGCAAGAATAGTTTATTTACCGAAGATTTCTGAAGCTAACCAATTAGGGATGTGGCTAGACTCCGGGACTGGAACCATGACCACAAGCAAGCTGCGTCCCAGCCTTTTAAAAAAAATGATGATGATGGTGATGGTGGTGGTGGTGATGGTGGTGGTGGTGGTGGTGGTGGTGGTGGTGGTGGTGGTGGTGGTGGGGTGGTGGTGGTGACGATGGTGATAATCAGGGAAATGAGGGAAAATGTGCAACTTGTCCTTTAAGGGAATTGGCTGTGTCTGTGACTGTGTCAAAAGAAACTGATTGGCACTCGGTTAGTTCTTAAGGTTTACCCAGGAAGGATGTGGGAGGGTGGGACAAGTGAGCAGGGGGCAAATGGAGGAGTTTAAGACAAAATAAAGTTACCTTGGTCCTTTCATTGTCTGTACAGCACTAGAAAAGTAACTTTTGTGACAAGAACTTTACCAATTAAGCCATCTCCCCAGCCCTCAGTAAGCTTTTGAACCAGAACTTACTTGTTCATAAAATGAAGTCAGACATGGTAAACCACACTTATATCCCTAATACTCAGGAGACTGAGGTAGAGGATTGGTGCAAGTTCAAGTCCAGCCTAGGCTACACGGTAGATATCAAGGCATCCAGAGCTATATAGCAAAACTAAATCTCTCAAAAGCAAAACAGAAAATAAACAACTAAAAGGACCGAGATGGCCAGGCTAGATGGCTATGATTATTCTATTATTATTAGAATAACCAAACTCCACCCTTATGAAGAAGGGGGGTGGGAGATGGGATAGGGGCTTATGTCTGGGAAACTGGGAAAGGGAATAACATTTGAAATATAAATAAAAAATCCAATAAAAGAAAAGTAAAAAAAATTAAAACTGAACTGTTAAGAGTTGAATTAAAACTAATTAATGGAGATTTAGGTTCCTACAGAGTAAAGATATCAAAATTTTTCAAAAAAAAGAAAGAAAAAAAAAAGAGAGAAGAAATAGCCAACCTCAATAGGTGATAACATTTGTTAATATAATAAGATGAATTTTTACACTTATTTGGTTTTCTTTTAAGTGTATTAGGGCCTTGATTGAATTTATGTCTATGTACCATGTGCACGCCTGGCATTTGAGGAGGCCGGAGGAAGACATCATATGCCCTGTGACTGGAGAAACATGGTGATCTACCATGTGGTGCTGGGATTTGGTCCTCTGGAAGAACAACTCATGCTCTTAACTGCTAAGCCTTCTCTTCAGCCCCAGAACACTTTTATTCAATGCCAATGTTTGAGCTTTTAAAAATACATAGCATCTGGAACTGAGCTGAAAATACAGTGTGTGGAACCCATTTTAGCAACAGATAAGATTCTGCTAGTATACTGTGTGCTTCTATTTATCTTCTCAAGTGTTTCCGTGTGATATGTAAATGGTTGCCTCTGAAAGGATTAGAAACAACTCCTCCACTCAATAATCTTGTCTGCACTAGTAATTTGTGAAAGAGACCTTATTAAATACAGAATGCAAAGGTACACTTCAGCTCAATAATGAACTCAGTGTTATTCATGTAGTCATTATTGAGGTTTAATTGTAATTACTAGGTGTGGCCTACAGTAATCATTTGAGCAAAATATTTTTCCACTGTATCTCTCAACCTGCCTCCCTCTATTGCCTTGAATTTTCTAGTGCATAATGAGTTATATAATAAGCCTGTGTCTCATCTCTAAAGCAACCCTGGTACCATGGAAGGGTTGAGTGAGCTTCAAAGACATCCCCCAACCCCTACTGCACATCAAGCCTCTGAATAATGCTTCTCGACCTTCCTAATGCTGCCACCCTCTAATGCTGCTCCTCATGTTGTGGTGAGC
Organism: Rattus rattus; assembly: GCF_011064425.1. Taxonomy (NCBI): domain Eukaryota; kingdom Metazoa; phylum Chordata; class Mammalia; order Rodentia; family Muridae; genus Rattus; species Rattus rattus. The sequence continues at coordinate 68,177,695 of NC_046172.1, forward strand.
CACAACCATAAAATTATTTTTCTTGCTATTGTGTAACTGTAATTTTGCTACTGTTATTAATCATAATGTGAATATTAGTGTTTTTCAAAGATCTTAGGCAACACCCATGAAAGGGTCTTTTGACCCCCAAAGGGTTGAGAACCACTGGGTTAGACAGATGGCTCAGAAATTAGGAGTACTTGCTACTCCTCCAGAGGACCAAGTTCAGTTCTCAGAACCAACATTAGGTGACTCACCTGGAACTCCAACTCTTAGTCTGAGAACTGCTGCTTTAAAAGTTAATTTTATTTGCAGTTTAGAGCAAACTAGACACCAACAAAGAAATCAGAATCAGCCACAGAAAATAAATATTTGGCCTGATGTTTATCTGGCTGCAAAATTAAAAGTCATGCTAGAGTTTCAACATCCAGAAAATGAAGGGCCTCAAGATTCAGAAATTGGGACAGGAAAATAGCTTGGTGGTTAAGAATACTTTCTGCTTTTCCTAAAGACCCAAGTTCAGTGTCCAACACCCACTATGCTTGGTTCTCAACTGCTTGTAACTCCAGGTCCAGGGATTCTGAAGCCCTCTTCTGGCCTTTTTGGCCACACATACATGGTATAGACTCACTCAGATACATACACATAAATAAAAAATAATAATTTTTAAAATTGAAAAGGATTCACCAACTTGTGCTGGGCTGTGGCTCAGTGCATATCTAGAATCCCCAAAGCTCTGGGTTTGATCCCCAGCACTGCACAAACTGAACATGATAGCACACACTTTTAACCCTAGCACTGGGAAGATCAAGGTCAGAGGATCCAGAGTTCAAGGCTAACCTCAGCTACATAAGTTCAGTAAGGCCAGAAATACAGTCTCTGAAATACACGAGACTCTGCTAAATAAAGAAAGAAATCCAAACATTGGAAATAAAGTTACATTAATGGATTTTTTAAAAAATCTTACATCCTAGTCTATTTGAATATACAGAGCCCTCACCTATCTACCTATAGCACGTGGGGAATATATTTTCGATATATGGCCAAGTTCCTTTCTTTATTTTATTTGATATTTTTCATTTACATTTCAAATGTTATTTCCTTTCCTGGTTTCCTGGACATAAGCCCTCTATCCCCTCCCCCTCCCTTTCTTCTACTAGGGTGTTTCCCCTTCCCGCCCTCCTCCAACATTCCCTACACTGGGGGGGGGCTTGGCAGGACCAAGGGCTTCCCCTCCCATTGATGTCCAACAAGGCCATCCTCTGCTACCTATGCAGCTGGAGCCATGGGTCTGTCCATGTGTACTCTTTGGGTAGTGGTTTAGTCCCTGGGAGCTCTGGTTGGTTGGTATTGTTGTTCTTATGGGGTGCAAGCCCCTTCAGCTCTTTTAATCCTTTCTCTAACTCCTCCGATGGGGATCCCATTCTCAGTTCAATGGTTCGCTGCTAGCATTCACCTCTGTATTTGACATGCTCTGGCTGAGCCTCTCAGGAGACAGCTATATCAAGATACTGTCAGCATGCACTTCTTGGCTTCATCCATCTTATCTAGTTTTGGTGGCTGTATATGTATGGGCCACATGTGGGGCAGGCTCTACATGGCCGTTCCTTCCGTCTCTGCTCCAAACTTTGCCTTCATATTCCTTCCTAATGGATATTTTTGATCCCCCTTTAAGAAGGACTGAAGCATCCACACTTTGGTTGTCCTTCTTCTTGAACTTCATGTGGTCTGTGGATGGTAACTTGGGTAATTCAAGCATTTGGGCTAATATCCACTTATCAGTGAGTGCATACCATGTGTGTTTTTCTGTGATTGGGTTACCTCACTCAGGATGATATTTTCCAGTTCCATCCATTTGCCTATGAATTTCATAAAGTCATTGTTTTTGATAGGTGAGTAGTAGTCAGTTGTGTAGATGTACCATAATTTCTGTATCCATTCCTCTGTTGAAGGGCATCTGGGATCTTTCCAGCTTCTGGCTATTATAAATAAGGCTGCTATGAACATAGTGGGATATGTGTCTTTGTTATATGTTGGGGCATCTTTTGGGTATATGCCCAGGAGTGGCATGAAGCACGTCCTCAGGTAGAGCAATGTCCAATTTTCAGAGGAATCTCCAGACTGATTTCCAGAATGGTTGTACCAGTCTGCAATCCCACCAACAATGGAGGAGTGTTCCTCTTTCTCCACATCCTCGCCAGCGTCTGTTGTCACTTGAGTTCTTGATCTTAGCCATTCTGACTGGTATGAAGTAGAATCTCAGGGTCGTTTTGATTTGCATTTCCCTGATGACTAAGGATGTTGAACATTTCTTTGGGTACTTCTCAGCCATTTGATATTCCTCAGTTAAGAATGTTTTATTTACCCCATTTTTAATATGGTTATTTGGCTCTTTGGAGTCTAACATCTTGAGTTCCTTGTATATTTTGGATATTAGCTGTGTATCAGAGGTAGGATTGGTAAAGATCTTTTCCCAATCTGTTGGTTGCCATTTTGTCTTAAAGACAGTGTCTTTTGCCTCACAGAAACTTTGCAATTTTATGAGGTCCCATTTGTCGATTCTTGATCTTAGAGCATAAGCCATTGGTGTTTTGTTCAGGGAAATTTTCCCCAGTGCCCATGTGATCTAGGCTCTTCCATTTTTTCTTTTATTAGTTTAAGTGTATCTAGTTTGATGTGGAGGTCCTTGATCCACTTGGACTTAAGCTTTGTACAGGGCGATAAGCATGGATCGATCTGCATTCTTCTACATGCTGACCTCCAGTTGAACCAGCACCATTTGCTGAAAATGCTATCTTTTTTCCATTGGATGGTTTTAGCTCCTTTGCCAGAGATCAAATGATCATAGGTGTGTGGGTTCATTTCTGGGTCTTCAATTCTTTTCCACTGATCTACCTGCCTGTCTCTGTACAAATACTGTACAGTTTTTATCACTATTGCTCTGTAATACTGTTTGAGGTCAGGGATGGTGATTCACTCAGGATTTCTTTTATTGTTGAGGATAGTTTCTGCTATCCTAGGTTTTTTGTTGTTCCAAATGAATATGCCAATTGTTCTTTCTAACTCTACGAAGAATTGAGTTGGAATTTTGATGGGGATTGCATTGAATCTGTATATTGCTTTTGGAAAAATGGCCATTTTTACTATATTAATCTTGCCAATCCATGAGCATGGGAGGTCTTTCCATCTTCTGAGATCTTCTTTAATTTCTTTCTTCTGAGACTTGAAGTCCTTGTCATACAGATCTTTCACTTGCTTGGTTAGAGACACACCCAGGTTTTTTATGTTATTTGGGACATCTATGAAAGGTGTCATTTCCCTAATTTCTTTTTCAGCCTGGTTATCCTTTGAGTAGAGGAAGGCTTCTGATTTGTTTGTGTTAATTTTATACCCAGCCATTTTGCTGAAGTATTTTCTCAGGCTTAGTAGTTCTCTGGTGGAACTTTTGGGGTCACTTATGTATACTATCATATCATCTTCAAATAGTGATATTTTGACTTCCTACTTTCCCATTTGTATCCCTTTGACCTCCTTTCCTTGTCTGATTGCTCTGGCTAGGAATTCTAGTACTATATTGAATAAATAGGAAGAGAGTGGGCAGCCTTTTCTAGTTCCTTTCAATTTTTGTCTGTTCTAGCTTTTGCTAGATTTATGCCTCTTGTAACCACCTTTTGTGTCATTGTATCACATGGTCTTGACAATCTCAAAGGTGTTCAACTACTGTGAAGTCAGAGTTTTTAAGTTTCAGAGATTTTGACATTCACTCCATAATAAAGTTGTTAGCAGAAAGCCATGACAGAAAAGGTAAAATCCACTTCTATTTTCAGCATCAACATGTGAAAATTAATTGTTGTGCATCTGCAGAAGTTGTGGTCTTTCTAGCTGTATTATCTGGGATGTTATCTGCACAACGTTCAGGAGTACCTCAAACTCAGATAGGATGGCCTGGTGAGAGACGAGTCATGGGAGCTACAGACTCCCATTAATGGTGGTAACATTTGCAGGGAAGAGTAGCCCAGAAAAGGGCCAGTAAAATGACTCAGCAGTAGAAGCATGTGCCGCTAAGCCTGATTATCTGAGTTGAATTCCAGGATCCACATAGTGGAAGGAAAAAACTGACTCTCCAAAGGTGTTCTCTGACCTCTACAAATGTGCTATAGCATTCAAACACACACACACACACACACACACACACGAGAGAAAGAGAGAGAGAGAGAGAGAGAGAGAGAGAGAGAGGAGAGAGGAGAGAGGAGACAGACAGACACAGACAGACAGACCCAGACATAGAGAGAGACTATAAAATATAATAGAGTTTTTAAAAAAGGGTTTTTCAGACAAGATGAATTTCAAGATACAAACTCGATATTCTACAGCAAAGAAAAACATAGAGACTGGAGACATAGCACAGTTGGTAGAGTGCTTGCCTAGCATGTTTGAGGCCCTAGATACCTCACAAACACGGCATGATGTTGCATATTTATAGAGGCAAGAGGATCAGGACTTCAAATCCAGCATAGTTTAGAGAGTCTCAGAACACATGTAGTATGAACACAGAGAGAAATCACTCTCAAGTCTTATTTTAAATTCAGGAATACAGGGCAGGAGAAGAATCATGAAGTAGGAGTCATAATTAAATGAAATGTGTAATTAATGAAGAACTTAAATGGGACCCACAGAAGAAATTGGCCTACAGAGGCTCTACCCAGTGAGAATTCGAGTGGCTATCATTCACTTTAATTACTTGTGGGAAATAGAATATTGAAACTGGGGCTTAAATATATGGCTTTAGATAAGTATTTATTCCATTGACAACTTTCCTAGCAATGTTCTCAATTTACTCAAAATTGAAGGTGATTAAAAAGTTGGCAAAGAGCAGCAAACCACTGAACTGAGAATAGGACCCCCGTTGAAGGAATCAGAGAAAGAACTGGAAGAGCTTGAAGGGGCTCGAGACCCCATATGTACAACGATACCAAGCACCAGAGCTTCTAGGGACTAAGCCACTACCTAAAGACTATACATGGACTGACCCTGGACTCGGACCTCATAGGTAGCAATGAATATCCTAGTAAGAGCACCAGTGGAAGGGGAAGCCATGGGTCCTGCTAAGACTGAACCCCCCAGTGAACTAGACTGTTGGGGGGGGCGCAATGGGGGGGTGGGAGGAACGCACCCATAAGGAAGGGAGGGGGGAGGGGGATGTTGCCCGGAACCGGAAAGGGAATAACACTCAAATGTATATAAGAAATACTCAAGTTAATAAAAATAAATAAATAAATTTTTAAAAAGTTGGCAAAGAAGCATTCTGAGAAGGAAGGCCAGGTCCAAAAATCAGTGTCCTAATGTGGCTGGAAATTGTTTTACTTTGGGGAGAATAGAATTACCATGGATGATTGGTAAAGAAAGCATGGCTACCTTCTTCAGAAAAATGCTTGTCCCTATTAGAATTTTCCAATATAATAATAATAATAACAATAACCCAAAATACAGTGACATACTCTTTTTTTTTTCATTTTTATTCATGTATTTTTCTAAAATTTCTGTGGTATCAAAATATAGCGCTTTTTTTTTTATTATT
>NC_046172.1:68183351-68191352 GCF_011064425.1 Rattus rattus
CACACACACAAACCCGCACATGGTATGCACTCACTGATAAGTGGATATTAGCCCAAAAGCTCAAATTACCCAAGATATAATCCATAGACCACATGAAACTCAAGAAGGATGACCGAAGTACAGATGGTTCAGTCCTTCTTAAAAGGGGGAACAAAAATATTCATAGGAGGAGATATGGAGACAAAGTTTGGAGCAGAACTGGAAGATAACCATTTCAGGACCTATGCTTACCCCCTGGGGGATCCAACCTATATATATATATATATATATATATATATATATATATATATATATATATATAACCACCAAATCCATACAATATTGCTGATGCCAAAAAGTGCATGCTGACAGGAAACTAATATAGCTGTCTCCTGAGAGGCTCAGCCTGAGTGTGACAAATACAGAGGGGAATGTTAGCAGCAAACCTTTGAACTGAGAACAGGCTCCCCATTGGAGGAGCTAAAGGATTAAAGGAGCCGAAGGAGCTTGCAACCCCATAAAAACAACAATTTAGTCCCAGGGACTAAACCACTACCCAAAGGGTACACATGAACCGACCCATGACTCCAGCTGCATATGTAGCACAGGATGGCATTGTTGGGCACCAATGGGAGGAAAAGCCCTTGTTCTTACCAAGGCTAGACCCTGCTGTCTAGGGGAATGTCAGGGCATGAGTTGGGAAGTGGTGGGTGACTAGGGAGTGGATACACCCTCATAGAAGAAGAGGGCTTGAATAGGAGGTATATGGACGGGATACTGGGAAAGGGAATATCATTTTAAATGCAAATAAAAAATAAAATGTTCAATATCCTAAGTCATCAGGGAAATTCAAATCAAAATAGCCCTGAGATTCTACCTCACACCAGTCAGAATGGCTGACTAATATAAAAAATTTCAGTGACAACAGATGCTGGTCCAGATGTGGAGCAAAAGAAATACTCCTCCAGAGTTTCTGGGATTGCAAGGTGGTTCAAGCACTCTGGAAATCATTCTGGTGAATGCTCCGCTATGTTCATAGCTGCCTTATTTAGCCAGAAGGTGGAAAGAACCCAGATATCATTCAATGGAGGAATTGATACAGAAAATGTTGTACATTTACTCAGTGGAGTCCTATTCAGGCATTAAAAACAATGACTTGATGAAATTCATAGGCAAATGGATTGAACTGGAAAATATCATCCTGAGTGAGGTATCACAGTCACAAAAGAATACACATGGTATATCCTTACTGATAAATGGATATTAGCCCCAAATAACTGAATACCAAGATATAATTCTGACCATATGAAGCTCAAGAAAGAAGACATAAATGCGGATGCATCAGTACATTTTAGAAGGGGGAAAAATTCTCAAAGTGTGGAGCAGAGACAGAGAGAAAGGCCATCTAAAGACTGTCCCACCTGGGGTTCCATCTCATATACAATCACCAAACCTAGACACTATTGTGGATGTCAAGAAGTGCATGCTGACAGGAGCCTGATATAGCTGTCTTCTGAGAAGCTCTGCCAGAGCCTGACAAATATAGAAGTGGATGCTCACAGCCAGCCATTGGACTGAGAGCAGGGTCCCCAGTGGAGGAGTTAGAGAAAGGACTGAAGGAACTGAAGGGTTTACAACCCTATAGGAAGGACAACATCTACCAACTAGACCCCCCCAGAGCTTCCAGGGACTAAACCACCAACTAAATAATTCACGTGGAGCTGCTCATGGCTCCAGCTGCATGTGTAGCAGAGGATGGCTTTGTAAGCCATCATTGGAATGAGATTCCTTTGGTCCTGTGAAGGCTAGATGCCCCAGTATAGGGGAATGCCAGGGCAGGGAGAGTTTGGGTGGGTGAGTGGGGGAACACCCTCATAATAGCAGGGTGAGGGGAATGTGAGGGGGGTTTTCCAGAGTGGAAACTGGGAAAGGGGATAACATTTGAAATGTAAATATAGAAAATATCCAAGAAAAGAAAAGAAAAAATAAAATGTGATAAATCATATAAATGAACTTAATGACAAAAATCACATTATCATTTCAGTAGATGCAGAAAGGCCTGTCGTAAAAGGCCTGGAGAGAGTAAGATTAGAGGAAGAATACCTCTGCATAAGAAAGGCTATATGTGACAAACTCATAACCATCATCTTCCTGTCAATCTCAAAAGAATCCCATTAAAATTCAAAGCTAAACAGCAATGCCTATTATTTCCACTCTTTTTCAAACTAGTACTTGAAATACTAGCTAGAAAATATAATACAAGTGAAGGATCTCAAATGTTTACAGATAGGAAAAAAGTCAAATCGCCAATATTTCTAAGATAATATGATGTTATATATGAGAATTTCCAAAAATTCCACAAGAAACTTTAAACAATAAAAACTGAATAAAGCAATAGATTTGATCAACAATTTTATTAGTGGTTTCAATTATATCACATGATACAGAATATACTTTCAAAATTCTGTAGCCTTTCTATGCATTATGTCCAAGCACACTAAGTTATGAAAATACTTTAATAATTGGTAATCGTATCAAAGAAAATGAAATAATTGTGGATAAACCTTACAAAGCAGGTGAAAAGACTCTAAAATTGAAAATTTATATCTCAGAAGGTAGATATGGAAGAAGGCAATACAAAATGGAATGGCCTTTCATGGTAATGAACTGGTAAAATTAATATTTATAAATTGACTAAATCTATCAAAAGTAATAATATACATTCAATGCAATCTTTCAAAACCTCCAAAAGCATTCTTTACAGGAATAGAAAAAGAAAGAAAAAAGAAAGAAAAGAAAGAAAGAAAGAAAGAAAGAAAGAGAGAAAGAAAAGAAAGAAAAGAAAGAAAAAAGAAAAGAAATGGGAGGGAAGAGAGAAAGAAAAGAAGAAAAAAAAGACCCTGTATAAGCTTAAAACAATCTGAGAAAATAAACCATGCTGGAGTGGTTGTCATTCCATATATCAATATACCTCAGAACTATAATAATAAAACCATAATTATATTGGTACAAAATAGGAATGTAAAACAATGGAACAAAATAGAAGACTCAAGCATAAATTAAAACTTTAAAACTACAGCCATCTGATATTTGACTTAGATACTAAAGCATAAACTTTAAAAATGGCAGCATGTTCAACAAATCTTGATTGTGCTTGGAAAATATCCACATGTATAAAAAATGAAAATAGTCTTATATTTATTACCCTGCCAAAAGTCAATGCGAAATGGACAAAACACCTCTGTGTGTAACTTGAAACAATTGCAACAATGACAATATCCTTCAAGGTGGAGGAAAGAACTTTCCCAGTAGGACACTATTTATCTGGGAATGAAGAATAACATTTGATAAGACTAAAACAATGTTTGTACAGAAATGGAAACAGTCCATCCAATTAATAGGAAGCCGCAACACAGAAGAGAATCTTTGCCAGCTATTCACCTCACAATGGATCAATATTACAAATAAATGAAAAACAAAAAAAATTCTAAAGTTCAGAAAACAAATGACAAAACATTTTTTAAAAATGATGTGGATCTGAGAGATTTATGAAAAGAGGATATACAACTAAACAATATTTCAAAAGGTACCTATTGTCTTTGGAAATTAGGAAATTGTAAATTAAAATTACTTTGAATTATCATCTTATCCTAGTCAGAATGACAGAGATAAAGAATACAATTGACAACAAATGGCAGTGAAGATTTAAGGAAAGGAGAGACCCTATTCACTTTTGGCAGGACTGTGAATCTGTTGCAGTCACTCTACAAATCAGTATGGAGAATCCACTAAAGGCAAAAATTGAATCTACCATATGACCCATTTATATATATAAATTTATATATACATATATATACACACACATATACATATAATCTTGTCATATATTAAAAGATGCAACATTCTACTACACACATACTTATTCAGCCATATTCATTGCTGCTCTGAGAAATAGAAACACCTTTAATGTCCTACGGTTGATAAATGGATAATAACGTTGTGTTACATACACTATGAATATTATTCAGATGTAAAGAAAAATGAAGACATGAAAAATTTTGGTAAATGTATATACAGAACTAGAAAATACTATATCAAGTGAGGCAACTCAGACCCAGAAAAACCAATTCTACGTAGTCTCTATCATTCATGATATTTAGCTCTAAATCTTTAAATGTGAATACATAACCTAGAGTAACCACAGTACTAGCAAAGTTAAAAGTGACCATGAATGGTGGTGTGGAGTTTTAGAGAGATGACTATTAGGGAGGGATTCTATGATTGAAGAAATGGGAACTATAGACAAGGGACTTTAACCTAGAAGAAAGGTGTAACACAAAGGAAGGAAGAAGGGATAAATAACACAAAAATGTTTGAAAAGGCCATAGGCAAATATATATTCCACATATAACTAATGAAGTTATACTAGTTGAGATAACAATGCTTGCCCAAAGAGTCATAGACTGAACCAGACTAGAAGATCTTTGACTTGTTGGTCAAGTGATTTAAATATAACTCCCAAACCAATATAGGCTATTGCTATTGACCATAATTTTCACTCAGAATTTGAAGGCAAGTCTCTATTGATAGACACCACACACTTTAAACACAGGAATTGGAGTAATTAAATTGGATGTGTCTCAGAGGTATCTTCCATGAAGAGTAGCTTGCATAATAGTGGAAGGTGTTATTCAAAGCAGCAAGGCAGAAATTCAATCATTATCTACATGGTTTCTGTGAACCAAAACAATGAGCAACTTACCAAGGTATCAGTAAAGGTGCAATATTGGACCAAGGGCTTCTCCTATTGATGCCGAACAATGCCATCCTCTGCTACATATTCAGCTGGAGCCATGGGTTCCCCGATGTGTACTATTTTAGGGTGGTTTAGTCCCCAGAAGCTCTGGGGGTCTGGTTGGCTGATATTGTTATTGTTCCTATGGGAAGATCCCCATGCTCAGTTTGATAGGTAGTTGCAAGCATCCTCATCTATATTTGCCAGGGTCTGGCAGAGCCTCTCAGGAGACATCCATAACAGGCTCCTGTCAGCAAGTACTTCTTGGCATCAACAATAGTGACTGGGTTGGGTAGCTGAATGTGGGATGAATCCCCAGGCCGGGCAGTCTTTGGATGGCCTTTCCTTCAGTCTGTGCTCCACTCTTTGTCCCTGTATTTCCTCCTGTGAGTATTTTCCCCCTTCTAAAAAGTGCTGATGCATCCACATTTATGTCTTCCTTCATTGACTTCTTATGGTCTGTGAACTGTATCTTGGGTATTCTAAGCTTTTGAGCTAATATCCACTTCTCAGTGAGTACATACCATGCGTGCTCTTTTGTGGCTGTGTTACCTCAAGGCTCATTTCTCCAACGTAGGTGAATGCCAATGTATTGAGGTGGGAATGAGTGGGTGGGAGGGGAAGCATCCTCATAGAAGCAGGGGGAGGTATGATGGGAGGAGGGGATCCAGGAAAGGGGATAAAATTTGAAATGTAAATATATAAACTATCCAGTAATGAAAGGTGTGACAATGGTACTTACATCTTGGGCAGGACTGGTAGCTGTGTAAGTGGTTGTGAATACCATTTATAGGAGGAAATATGTACGATACTATTAACCTAGCCAACTACTTATGGTTGACAAAGTCATGGATCTTAGAGGAGAACACATTACAGCCACTTTCAGAAATTCACATAATACCTAACTGCATTCTAAATATGTATACTTCTACTCACTGATAAATGTAGCTCTCACTCATTAAAGATGCTACTTTTCACAGCAGATGGAGTCCAGGACATGAAGAGAACAACTGACTATATTCTGTACATATCCAATTGGTACATCTTCAACATAATCTTTTTACTTATGGCTCTGACAACATCATAGACAACACAATTTTAAGAAATTGAGGACCGGGATGTGCTGTGGGATTGTATCTATATTTTTTAGATTATAATTTTATTTACCTTTCTTTTTGAGATTATAATATTATCACATTTTCACTATCTTTTTCTCCCTCAAAACCATCCTATATACTGCTTCTAGCCCATTGAAATTTATGCCATCTTTTGTTATTAATTTTTCTTGTATGCATATGTACTCATATTCCATCGATCTGCTCAGTTTTATAGCATTAATTGTACATATATTTTTCATTTGACCATTTTATTACTGAATAAACAATTGGGTGTCCTCTTTCTCCTGAAACAATTCTTCTCATTCTCAACATTCCTTAGGTGCCTGTAGTATTTTGCTGGGTTGAGGCCTTGAGAGCCTTGACCTGTCCACTTTGGCATATATATTTGTGTTGTAGTTACTCTGTTCATGCTTAGGCAGTCATGTTGGGTGAGACTTTATGGGTGACTTCTGCTGCTATGAGACAAATCTCACCAACAAACTTTCAGAGCTCACTTGGCTTAAATTGACCTGCATACCTTTCTCAAGATAAGCCTTTGTGGGAACCAGAGGATGAAGCAAACAACAGTACTACCCAGATTTTGATGTCTGTGGACCACATCAATAACCAACATAGCATGGTCCCTTAAAGACACACTAGTGACATGCATACCTTAGTGGTGAACAAAAGCTTTCTAATTGGACTTAGGACTTTAGGACTCACTTAACAAAAATAAATAATCAAACACTACTGGAAACCTGAGATTTAACTATTCAGGGCAAAGAAGTCATGAATGTTTGAGGAAATTCACAGCTATTACTTTTCTTCAACCGACAGAATCCCAAACAACAATTTAAACATTGTTTGCCCTTCCCATCATTAAAATGTGTCTAACAATATATGATAAAGGCTGTGCGCAGAAATCTTAAAAATAAATTTGCCCTAACCAGCCACAACAATGATAACACCTTTGGCATACCGATATGGATGGGAGAAATATAACAAGGTCCTACCTAGATGAAGAACTACAAGTGATCAATGGTTGCTAAAAGAAGAGAATCAGTCTTTTCCAAAGTTGATACCCCTAATTTGTTATCTAATATCAAGTGGTTAACTATATACATATGAGTAACATTAAATAAACTTATCAGGTTGTATTTATATATTTATCCAGTTACGTAGGCAATAATAATTAAAGGCCATGAATGTGAGAGGGAGCAATGGTGGGAGCAAGGCATGGGTTAGATAGAAGAGAAGGAAAGGGGAAATTATATATGAGTGTATATGTATATGTGTATGTGTGTACGTGTATATGTATATGCATATGTATATATGTATATACCTATGTATATTAAGTAAAGAAGTAAATATAAACTTTAAAGAAAAGTTTCGTTTATGGATAAGAGGTACATTCATGGATACAGAAAATGTGGTACATCTACACAATGGAATATTATTCAGCTATCAAAAACAATGACTTTATGAAATTCATAGGCAAATGAATGGAACTGGAAAATATCATCCTGAGTGAGCTAACCCAATCACAGAAAAACACACATGGTATGCACTCATTGATAAGTGGCTATTAGCCCAAATGCTTGAATTACCCTAGATGCACAGAACACATGAAACTCAAGAAGGATGACCAAAATGCAAATGCTTCACTCCTTCTTTAAAAGGGGAGCAAGAATACTCTTGGCAGGGAATAGGGAGGCAAAGTTTAGAACAGAGGCAGAAGGAACACCCAATCAGAGCTTGCCCCACATGTGGCCCATACATATACATTCACCCAATTAGATAAGATGGATGAAGCAAAGAAGTGCATGCCGACAGGAACCAGATGTAGATCTCTCCTGAGAGACACAGCCAGAATACAGCAAATACATAGGCGAATGCCAGCAGCAAACCACTGAACTGAGATCGGGACCCCTGTTGAAGGAATCAGAGAAAGAACTGGAAGAGCTTGAAGGGGCTCGAGACCCCATATGAACAACAATGCCAAGCAACCAGAGCTTCCAGGGACTAAGCCACTACCTAAAGACTATACATGGACTGACCCTGGGCTCCAACCTCATAGGTAGCAATGAATAGCCTAGTAAGAGCACCAGTGGAAGGGGAAGCCCTTGGTCC
>NC_046172.1:68191452-68298441 GCF_011064425.1 Rattus rattus
TCTTAGTCTGTTCACGCCTCTGTTTAATTTCTGTTTCCATGATCTGTCCATTGATGAGAGGGTGTTGAAATCTCCTACTATTATTGTGTGAGGTGCAATGTGTTTTGAGCTTTTGCAAGGTTTCTTTTATTTATGTAGGTGCCCTTGTATTTGGGGCAGATATTTAGGATTGAGAGTTCATCTTGTGGATTTTCCTTTGATGAATATGAAGTGTCCTTCCTTATCTTTTTGATGACTTTTTAGTTGAAAATTGATTTATCTGATATTAGAATGGCTACTCCGGCTTGCTTTTTCTGACCATTTGCTTGGAAAGTCGTTTTCCAGCCTTTCACTTTGAGGTAGTGTCTGTCTTTGTCTCTGAGGTGTGTTTCCTGTAGGCAGCAGAATGCAGGGTCCTCGTTGCGTATCCAGTTTGTTAATCTATGTCTTTTTATTGGGGAGTTGAGGCCATTGATGTTGAGAGATATTAAGGAATAGTGATTGTTGCTTCCCGTTATCTTTGTATTTGGATGTGAGGTTATGTTTGTGTGCTTTTTTTCTTTTGTTTTGTTGCAAGATTATTAGTTTTTGCTTTTTCTAGGGGTATAGCTTGCCTTCCTTATGTTGGGCTTTACCATTTATTATCCTTTGTAGTGCTGGATTTGTAGAAAGATATTTGTAAATTTGGTTTTGTCATGGAATATCTTGGTTTCTCCATCTATGTTAATTGAGAGTTTTGCAGGATACAGTAGCCTGGGCTGGCATTAGTGTTCTCTTAGGGTCTGTATGACATCAGTCCAGGATCTTCTGGCCTTCATAGTTTCTGGCTTAAAAGTCTGGTGTGATTCTGATAGGTCTGCCTTTTTATATGTTACTTGACCTTTTTCCCTTTACTGCTTTTTAATATTCTTTTTCTTTATTTTGTGCGTTTGGTGTTTTGACTATTATGTGACGGAGGTGTTTCTTTTTCTGTCCAATCTATTTGGAGTTCTGTAGGCTTTGTATGCCTATGGGCATTTTTTTTAGGTTAGGAAGTTTTTTCTATGATTTTGTTGAAGATATTTACTGGTCCTTTGAGCTGGGAGTCTTCACCTTTCTATACCTATTATCCTTAGGGTTTGATCTTTCTCATTGAGTCCTGATTTCTGTATGTTTTGGACCAGTAGCTTTTTCCGCTTTTACATTATCTTTGACAGTTGAGTCAATGATTTCTATGGAATCTTCTGCTCCTGAGATTCTCTTCCATCTTTGTATTCTGTTGGTGAAGCTTGTATCTACAGCTCCTTGTCTCTTCTTTTTGGTTTTCTATATCCAGGGTTGTTTCATGTGTTCTTTTCTTGATTGCTTTCTATTTCCATTTTTAATTCCTTCAACTGTTTGATTGTGTTTTCCTGAATTTTCAGGATTTTTGTGACCTCTCTCTATGGGCTTTTTACTTGTTTATTTATGGGAATTTTTTAGGGATTTTTGTGACCTCTCTATGGGCTTCTACTTGTTTATTTATATTTTCCTGAATTTTTAGAATTTTTACATTCTCTCTGTAGGCTTCTACTTGTTTATTTATGTTTTCCTGTGTTTCTAAGGGAGTTCTTCATGTCTTTCTTGAAGTCCTCCAACATCATGATCAAATATGATTTTGAAACTAGATCTTGCTTTTCTGGTGTGTTTGGATATTCCAGGTTTGCTTTGGTGGGAGAATTGGGCGGCATGATGCCATGTAGTCTTGGTTTCTGTTGCTTGGGTTCCTGCGCTTGCCTCTCGCCATCAGATTATCTCTAGTGTTACTTTGTTCTGCTATTTCTGACAGTGGCTAGACTGTCTTATAAGCCTGTGTTTCAGGAGTGCTGTAGACCTGTTTTCCT
Organism: Rattus rattus; assembly: GCF_011064425.1. Classification (NCBI taxonomy): domain Eukaryota; kingdom Metazoa; phylum Chordata; class Mammalia; order Rodentia; family Muridae; genus Rattus; species Rattus rattus. The sequence goes on from NC_046172.1 coordinate 68,193,294, forward strand.
GTTTTTTTCAGCCAGTTATGGGGACAGAGTGTTCTGCTTTCGGGGCTGGAGTTTTTTTTTCTCTACAGGTCTTCAGTTGTTCCTGTGAGCCTGTGTCTTGAGTTCACCAGGCAAGTCGTTTGTAGCAGAAAAGTTTGTCTTACCTGTGGTCCCCAGGCTCAAGTTTGCTAGTGGGTGTTGCCTATGAGCTCTCCACGGCCTCAGCAGCCAGGAAGATCTGCGCTTCTTCCGGGAGGTTCCGCACCAGGGTTCCAGATAGCTTTTGTTTTCCTCTGGGGTCAGTACTGTGTGCAGCGTGCAGTCTCTTCTGGTTTCCCAGGCGTGTCCGCCTCTGAAGGTTTAGCCTCCCTCCCACGGGATTTGGGGTGCAGAGAACTGTTTATCCGGGTCGGTCCCTTCAGGTGCGGTGTCTCAGACGCAGTGGATCTGCTGCCCTGGCCCTCCTCACGGGTACCCAGAGGTCAGATACAGCATCCTCCTGGGCCAGGGATGTGGGCAGAGATGGGCGGTTTGGTGGTCTCCTCCGCCTGTTGCCTCAGGAGTGCCCGCCACCAGGCGGCGAGAACCCTCCAGGGGGCCTGGGAGCAGAGAGCTGCTGAAGGCAGGATCCTCCGCTGGTCCGGGAGTCTTCACAATCCTGTCCATCAGCGAAATGCACTGCTAGCTTTTGAACTTTATCCTTCCACACATTTTCATTTATTTGTGTGTAGCTGTTTATGCAAAGCTGGAAAGGGAATGGATGTATTAAAGTTGTAGCCTAAGATTTCTACTCATTAAATGTCGACTGATTAGAAAATCAGCACATAACAATTATGTAGGGTTCAAAAAGTGTGAAAATATAAAAAATGAAGATAACTACATTAATCTCCTTATCCTAGGATAACCACTGTGGGTGGCCAATTTCAAGTGGCTGAATCTGACTGTGTGTGGTTTATTCTTAGATAATCGAATTCAATCCTGTTCAGCCCTCTTGCTGTCCTTCAATATGAAAGGACTAGAATCATACTCAAATATGGCTTAAAAGATCTCCTTTGTAGTTTAGTCTTGTCTCCTATTTTACAAACACCAAAACCCCAGAAAGTTTGCTTCCATGTTCATAACAAGCCTACCACTTAATTCTTCCAAACATTGAAATATAACTCACATCACTAGATCTAGCCATTTTCTCCTTTGTACACTAAACAATCTTCATTTTCATCTCCCCTCACCTGGCTGGCTTTAAAGCCCTGAGTAACCCGAAGAGAGTTTAAGGAAGGCAAATTAACCTAGAATTGCAGAATGAAGAGCAACTCCTAAGGGACCTGGAAACTAACAGCATGGAGCAGCTTATTCCAATAGGAAAAAGGCCCTGAGGTCTTTCAGCAGAGAGGGAAGATGGCTCATTCATTCAATTATTTATTTGTTCATTTATGATTAAAGGAAAATAACTGTTATCTTAAGAGTTGGCTACAGATTGAGTATGTTGGCCTAGAGGAAAGTTGAATTTTATTAGAAAAAAGATGACTGTTTATAAATCATCTTACTAGTACCACACGGCCATGAGAATCAGTCACTGGGCGCAGATGAGGTAGAAGAGGTGAAATTAACAAAAATTCAATTTCTTGGCAGAGTTAAATAACAGGGTTTTTTCCTTTTTCTCTGGTAATCCAAAGAGAATGAAGTCTTGGAATTCTAGAACTGATGTAGATTCAGAGAAATCTGGTAGAATTTTAGATGAGATGAAAACAAAGGAAATAGAAAATACAGGCCCTTACTGTAAATGTGCCTGCCCATAGCACTGTGCATTCCCTGGGGCCAGAGAGTATGCTTAATCCTTGTTTGCTACTATCTTGGGCTACAACCTATCTATGGTGCCCATTCCAACTCAGAATCATCACAATCATCATCACCACCACCATAGTTGTTGAGAACATAAAATTACTTTGCTGTTTAATGTGCATGACATCTTTAATAGCAACTCCATGGGTCAGAGGATGCTTTCAGGTGAAGGAATAAATACAGCCTGACAAAGTAACTTGTTTAAAATGGTATGGGTAGCGGAGGGTAACAGAAGTAACTAAGTTGAAGTTTGCATGGGAAAACAATAAGTCACACTTTTGTTGTTACTTGTGCCATGCTAACAGCTGTCCTAGAAACTTGAATAATTTTTGTAAATTACAAAACATCCGTCTGATAACCTCCATGCTATTAGTATATTATGTAGCATATTTGAAACATGAATTCTGAAGAGGCTTTTCATAAAACTTATTAGTTCTAAAATTTTAATAGTTTATACAGAAACTTGTTAGTTCTTTTAGGTATAATACACATTTATGCAACACTGATGAAACACCTCATCTCATATTTCCATTGGGACTTGCTTCTACTTTATCTGACTTCCCTATTTCAAAGGATTTGTTATCAGACTGGTTGAGTTTATCAATGTCCATACTTTCTTGTTGGTCTATATTTACTTTGAATAGCTAATGTTATCTTCAATGGCTAATACCATTCGCAGAAAGCTTTTTCAGGCACTTAAGCTTTGTTAGGAGGGTTTTGCTCACTCTAATAGGTGTGTTATGTTATCAGAGATTTCCATTTCTCCTGTAACTATTGATATTGAACACAACATCTTCTCATAGGTCTTGTGAATGCTCTTAATATTACCTTTAGGGAAATTTCGACACAGTTCAATCATTTTAAGCTAATTTGTTTTATATTTTAGGTTCTAAGAGTTTGTTTTATATTTTAGTCCCTTCTTTTTTTATGAAGTTATTTACTTTACATCCTGATTGTAGCTTCCCCTTCTTTTTTTTCTCCTAGTCCTTTCCTCTCCCCTCTCCTTCATCCCCCATTCACCCCTCCTCCACTTCTCAGAAAAGGGAAAGCCTCCAAGGATATCAACTGGCTTTGGCATCTCAAGTTGAAGTAAGACTAGACACACCTCCAATTGAGGTTAGACAAGGTAGCCCACTTAGGAAAAAGGGATCCAAAGGCAGGCAATGTAGTCAGAGACATTGTTCCTCTGTTCCAACATTAGGAGTCCCACTTGAAGACCTAAAGTACTGGAAGAGACAACTGGATTGGGGTTTCGGAAGGCATCTCTGGAAAAAGCTAGAAACCTACGGCAGTGGAAACTCCCAGGAACGTATGATGGTGATCTTAGCTAAGACTCCTAGCAACGGAGAATATGAATCCTGAACCGGCCATCTCCTGTAACCAGGCAAGACTTCCAATGGAGGGATTGGGACCCAACCCACCCACAATTTGTCCTGCCTACAAGATGTGCAGAGGTAAATATGGAGCAGCATTTGAGGAAAGGGACAATCAATGACCACTTCTTAGCTTCTTAAACTGTAGGTCACAAGCTCAAACGAGGTCACATAATGCAATGCCTTGAGTTAAAACATTTGTTATCAGGAAAGGTTTTAAAATGCAAGAACAAAATGTAATTCTAATCAAATGCTAATAAATCCCAAGCCTCACGGGCAGTACACCCATGATACATTTTACTACAGTGTTACAGACATATACAACATGCATACTGCATAATTAATGCAGCTCTACCACACAAGGCCAATGAACGCTGCTTGAATGAAACAAGGAGATTCAGACTGAAGACCATTAACTCTTATGAATTCTAGTATTTTGACTGCATGTACAAAAATGTCTGCTCTTAGAGAAACATAATGATTTAATTAAGGAAAAACAAGACCTATTATCTCATTGTCATTCCTTAGTGTATAAAATCAAATGAGCGTACCTTTGTTTTGCAATGTGATAAAATGCTTAGTTTTTTGAAAATAATGTTTTAGTTGTTGATTTGAGTTACGTAGAAAAAATATTATTGAGCTCACTGAATGCACTTAGTACTTCCTGTATATGCATGGGTACTAGGGCCATCTACAAGAGCATAAATAGCCTTTCAGGGGTCACATTCCTCGCCCCGCTCCCGCAAAATGACTCCCTTCAGAGCTACTGTTCATTGTTAGTAGCTCCTCATCTAGGGGTGACTGGTTTGGTCTTGCAGGCCTTCTGCATGCTGTGAGTTTATGTGTGCAACATCCCTGTCATGTACAGCAATTCATGTTTCATGGAAGACTTTAGGTCACATAATAAATGAGGTCACATAATGGAATGCTGGGATTCTGGCTTTATATTTTTGTATCCCTCATCTGAGATGAGGGCATATGAAAAGATTGAAAAGAAAAGTGATGAGGAAAAGATGAGAAACTGGATGGGAGGAAATAGGAGATTTTAATCAAAGTATATTATGTGTTATGAAATCCTCACTACAATAATAATAATGAATTGATGTATTAAAAATAAAGAAAATAGAAGAAAATGAAACAGAAGAACTCCATTCAAAGTCACTACACCAAAATTTAATTCTCTGTGTAAAGATAAATAAGAATCCATCTTATTAGTATAAATTGTCTTTTGTCTTTAATAAATGATGAAACTATATGGATACCAAAGAATTGTTTTAAAATAAATTTTATTATGATTTATGTCTTAGTTAGGGTTTCTATTGCTTTGATGAAACACCATGACAAAAAGCAATTTGGGGATGAAAGGACTTACTTTAGTTTACAATTCTCAGGTCACATTCCATCCCTGAGGAAAATCAAGATTCAGGGATGTGGGGGCAGGAGCTGATGCAGAAGCTGTGAAGGTGTACCGCTTACTGGCTTGCTTCCATGGCTTGCTCAGTCTGCTTTCTTAGAGAACCTAGGACCACCAGCCCAGGGATGGAACTACTCACAATGGGCTGTGCCCTCCCTCATCAATCACTAATTAAGGAAGTATCTTACATGCTTGCCTACAGCCCAATCTTATGGAGGCATATTTTTTTTTATTTGAGAGTCCTTCCAAAATAATCCTAGCTTAGGTCAAACAAACAAACAAAAATCTAACTAGCACAGTTTATTATAAGTAAATGTTTGATTTTTAGTACTGCCTTATATACCTATATACTTGGGATCATGTAAAATTCCTCAGGTGAAAAGAACTTATGAGTGGAAAGTATTTACAAAGTTTTAAGATACATATCTTTTATCAGATACATAAATATTTTTTTCTTTCATGTGGCAAAAAATAGAGCCTTTATATGGTGTGGGTAGTATTATAAAATGTTCAAATGGCTTTGAAATCTGACAGTTAAAGAGCTAAAAATAATTTACTATGTGACCAGTAATTCTTTTAAAAATTAATTCATTTAATTATTTACGTCCCAAATGTTGCTCTCCCTCCCTGTACCTCCCTCACCAACCCCCTTCTCGTATTCCCCTTCCCCTTCTCCTCTGGGTATCCTCAAATCCTGGGACATCAAGTCTCTGCCAGATTAGGTACATCCTCTCCCATTGAGGCCAGATAGGCCAGCCATGAAGACTGGGCTACCTGGATGACCAGTAATTCTACTCCTGGTCTGTAGCCAAGAGAAAGGCAAGCGTATGTCCATACAAATATTTGTACATGAATATTCGTAAAAGTAATACTCATAATGGCCCAAAGTATAAACATACTTAACTGATTAATTGGTGAATGGATAACCATGATTTGAAATGTTCATTCAGCCTAAAAAGTAATTAAGTACTAAACCATTATTGCTCATGGATGAATATGGAAACATGATGTTAAGAGAAGAATGACATATGCATAACTGCATAACTATGATATTCCTCAAATAGTCACATCCATATGAATACAGCTTAGTGGTTGTTTAGGGCCAAAGGTACACTTGACGCAAACTGGAAACTGACAGCGAATGGGAGACATATCTACATAGTGTTGACACCAGCACATTTTTTGACTATAATAAAATATTCTTAAGTATACTTTCAAAACATAAACGATATTTTTGTGAATTATATTTAAAGAAATCTGTTATGGTTTGATCACTATGCATCTCCGTTCTATCCTGCAAGCACAATGTCAACCCGCCAGCGAGGACCCAGTTAATCAGATTTGTCGAAGGGCTTTCTACCTGTGGGCCAAAATGAAATTGAAAGAAGAAGGAGACCAGCGATTCTGTTGTCAAGGTCTCGTTTATTAGGATGAAACGTTACAGCTTTTAAGAGGCTTTTCAGGTAGGGAGTGACCTTTGTGAAATATGAAGGAGGGAATAAAAGGTATAAACGGTAATAGCTGGAGGCAAAAGAAGTCAGGCGATGGTCAGGTGGTGGAGACACTGGGTGTAGACTGAGGAGATAACTGTGTCTGCTCGAGGCTGAGGCATCCAGATATTATACTCCTGTGCCCGTAAATTCATGGGAGAGGCTTTATCCAACAATCTTAAGACTTATGGCAGTCATCTGGGGTGGAGTCTCTGTGGCCAAACAGCCCCAAGTCTTTGAACCATGCAGTCAAAAAGCTAGGCCCCAAATCAATATGGCTCCGTGCATCTCCCCATTTTTCTCTTATAAAAAAAACCATTAGGTGGAAGTAGTGGTCTGAGAGAGATCAGACATGCCTCACAGAGTGCCCAGCTCGGCCATGGCAAGCCACTCTTGCAGTTAGGACTGCACTAATAGCTAGGAATGAACTTATGCTGTAACACACCGTTCTGGGCTATACATGTGTGTTTATTAGGGGAGAAACTGGGCAGAGGAGCATTTGACGACCCACTTGCGTTTAAAAGCAGTGTAGCACCTCTGTCTTAGGATCGACCCTCTCAAACCCCAGCCTTATCTGTCATGGGATCTTGTCCTTTAAGGTTCCTGCCTTAGATTAGTCAGGGGTCAGAGGAAGTTGCCGTCCCTGAGGATAGCCTACATTGGATCATCTTCTCATTCCTCTTACTTGAGCCCAGGGGAAGAAAGTAGTCAGACAGATGGCATTATTTGAGCCCAAATCCTTAATTGATTGTGGAAATTGAGCCTCTCCCGATAAGTAGTGGGCACCTCATCTCTGGTTCTCCTCAGCTGCTATAGCCATACCACCAAGGGCCTAGTCAAAGCCACTCCTGTAATAAAATTTAGAATTCCCAATTGTTACTACTCTGAAAGTTCACCCCCACTGTGCTTGCCTAACAACAGATTGGGGAGGGGTAACTCAGACACTGCAGACACAATGGCTGCAGTAATGCTGCTACAATAGCAGCCGAAAATGCCAAGGTCTTTCCAGGACAGTTCAGGATCGGTCATTCTTCTCTGGAACAAACAGTAGTGCACAGGGGTTGGGCGCAGAGCCGCGGTGGGCCAGGACACAATGACTGCAGCAACGCCAGAATTTCATTGATGACAAAGATGGTGGGAATCCTCCATATTCCTCAAGGACACAGGAATGACTCAGGGACCCGAACAGGGCTGAATCTTCATGCTCCCAGGATCCTTAATCTTACCAGCCCTCGGCAGCTGGCACCTCCTGTAGCATCCTGTAGAAAAAAACACAAGATTCCCCCTCTTCCCCATATAAAATATCTGAACAGGATGCCAATATGTGGATCTTTCTATTTCACCTAGGCAAGTATGCCTAGTTGTGGGGTGCCATAAACTCAAGTGTTCCTTGGCATCCAAATTTTAAATTGAAATAAAAGGGCATATTTTAGCATACAGGATAACTCCCTTTTTATTTATTAAGATATAGTTAAGATATTATTTATTAAGATAAGTCCTTGAGGATTAAATTGAGGGACACTGAGTTAACTTGTATTTATAAATTGACTTTTTATACCAAATTATTTTCTCCAGCATTATTGTTTGGATATATAAAGAATGAGATTTTTGACTAACTGTTCTTATGTAAGGCCTACAATCTGTCTGGTATCATTGTCCTCCCCTTGTTAAGGGTTTCCAGGGCAATCCAGTTTGAGTTCTTAAATGTCCTATAAAAGGAACAGTGCTTTAGTGCTCTTAACCACTAAGCCATCTCTCCAGCCCCTCACCAACTTTATTTACCTAAACATAAGCATTAATTAGAGATGCCAAATCCTATAAATATTGTCCAGATTCAGTCGCACTAGAAATCCTGAGCTGGTAAGGTGAGGATGGGAGTTGAGTTAGTAAGCAAATGGAGTCTTCCTCTTTTTTGTGAGGGAGTGTTATCAACTCCATTATCATTTTCAAAGAGCTGGGTCTATGGTTTTGTTTAGTTGTCTCAGCCCAGGCACTGAAAGGACAGTGAGTTGTCAGACATTCACTGAAATCATCACTCACTGATTTTAAGTAGAAAACCTGCCTCTAATATAGCATTAAGTAATTGTATAATTTGAGGCCTAGTAGTATCTAAAAAAGAAAACTATTTAATCAACAGTACACAATAGATCATACATTAGCTATCAGTATATGAATTGAAAGCATTTTTTTTAAACAGTGGCTACAACATGCGTGTTAATAATCTGTGCTGAAGCAGGAGAAACTCAAGAGAATAAACAAGGATACAATCATACATGTAGCCTTTTCATTAGATGAACCACCTATAAATACAGTAAGCTCATTTCCTATGGGTTACATGCACTGAAATTTATAGGAAGTATAAAAAGCATGCAAAGAGTAAAATTACCAACTTTGCCTGAAAATTTTGTATATGTGATAGCCAAATATCAGTATTTTTGTAATAACCAATTTAATTGCTGTTTGGAATAAGATATGTTTTACCAGGTTTTTTTCTTTTTTTTTTTTTTTTTAAATACTTTCAAGACTCTAGCCTACAATTCTGTATTAACACAACTGAAGCTTTATCTCCATAAGCCTTGTGTTGCATAGGGATGTAGAAAACCAGTTTTGGTACCAAGACTCTCGTTGCTCTCTCTCTCTCCTTCGTTTTTCTAGGCTATCTCTCCCTTTTTTAGACTGTCTTCTACAAGGTCCAGTCTTATCTACATAAACACAGCATTCTCTTTTAAGGCTGCAAAAGTCCTCCTTGTTGTAGGAAGATTAAGTCTGAGGCCTCTTCTATTTTGTAAGACTACTTCAGACAACCAGGCAGCTTGAGTCTTTAGGTTAGCCAATCCATCTCTTAATTCAGCAATATCCTTATCTATGGCTTCACTAAGCTGGTTATAGTATTGATGGGAATGTGAGGGAAGCGATGCCAGTGCCTGCACCCCTAGACCTAGGAGAACATGAGTGATGGCAGTTACTGATTCTCTTTTTACCTTGTGAGGCATATCCGAGCCCTTTTCCCAGGATTTAAGAAAAGTCTCTGGCTCATGTATGCTGAGTCTGGGAAATGAACCATTGAACCAACACAGTAATCTTTAGTCTTTAAAAATTGAGATGTTATAACATATGTGGTTAGACCAGTGGAACATGCTAGATAAGTATACTTGGGGGCTTTGTAAATATGTATTTGATTGTCAACGATTATGGTATGATTACATATTTCTAATAATTGTTTAGGAGGAGCATGTTCTTCGAGGAGGCAGCTTTCCTATCCTGAGACTTCTGTGATAGTGAGGTTCTATGGTGTTCCAAGAGAGACCACCAGTGTCATTAGTATATGTGATGTTGCCAAAAAGTGGCTATACCCTCATAGAAAGGAGGGGTTAGCTGAAAAAACACATCTAGCATTCCTCATAAATAGAAGTATTTGTTTTCCTGTTCATGATATACTCAAGGCAAGAGCTGAGGTGTTAGAACAGATAAAATCAGGCTTGTGGGGGGACATTGGCCCAACAGGTATAGTGGGCTGAAAAAGGGTAGTTGGAGGACTAGAGGTGTTAAAGGGGCTGAGTCACCACCCTGGGCGGCAAGGAACCCTGGCTATACAAATTGAGGTTAGGCCCAATGGGGCCTTATGTGGGGTTAGGGGGTGGTTTTAAATAATCTAATTTTGAGCGTTACTCAGGTTTCTATTAAATACATCCGGAGGCCCCCTCAAACCCCTATGCAGTTTTCTGGGGTGATCTTTTCCCAGCATCAGTAAAAGTTATTGTAAGAGGGTTGCACCAGCCCTTGGAAAGCTCAGTGTTCCGGCATTCCTGGGTTGAGTACTGTTTCTGTTAGAATTGTGCCACCTTTTTACTGTGATATAATCCCAAGAGGAGGTGGGTTTCAGTATGCGTCTCCTGTGGTTTCACACCCCCAGGAGGCACAATAGAATTGATCCCTGTATCACATTTATAGTTTAGGGCGATCTCTGTGGGATCCGGGACAGGCGTAAAGTCAGTTTCTAATGTTGGTGCATCGATGGACAGTGTCACAACCGACATATCTTTCATTAAAACTAGACCCATGAGGGCTAATTAGGGGTGTATTTGTCTGCGAGGCCCCCAGTAAAATTTCCTCCTGCAGCTAGTTTACATAAATCTGGACTCCTTAAGATAGCCTAAGTAATTCTCAACTCTCTTTTGTGTCTTACTAGTCTTTAGCATCAGGATTCCAATCTGGACACTATCTGAACCTACACAAAGGTCATGACTGCCTTTTAGAACTTCTTAACATACAGTTTGGATCCCAGATGCACAGTCCCAAAAAGTATTACAGTACTAATATATGCAATGTTATATCATTTGCAATAGAAATCAAGCCTATCCCACACCTATCCCAAAGGAAAACAGGGCAAACTGAAATTCTTGTTTCTCAAGCACACTCAAGTGAACATTATAGATTTCCTGTAACAGCCACTAACAAGCATCCCAAGTGGGATGGTGAGAAAACAGAAGAGAGTCCAGAAAATAGAGGTCTGCTGAAGAGGGCAAAAGCATTTAGTCACATAGAAAGACAATCAAAAGATTAACAGACAAAAAAAAACAAAAGTAAGCACAAAACAAAAAACAAGCTGCCGCCATACACAAGATTGCCACAAAACTGAGCTGATTCAGATGGGAGCTTCCATGAGCTCAGCAAAAAAGACAGATGAACAGGGCGGAGTTCCCACATCACTCCTCCTTCCCAACCAGAATCTTCCCATTGTCAAAGTCACCAAGTAACACAAAACAAAGACCAAACACACACAGACAAAGACCACTCTGGAAATACAGACAGCGGAAAGGCAGGTCTTTTCTCCAATCCATGAGAATCGCCGAATCCTCACCGGCACCCAGACAGGAATCTCCCAGGCGTCCCTGGTCCCTTCTTACCTCCTGGGACGTCTCCCAGGGCAGCGCAATCGGTGAGTCCCTGGCATCTACCTTTCACATTTGTGTCTCTCTGAGACACGATCCTCCCTCTCAGCCTGAGATGGGAGCTGCAAACCAGAACTCCAGAACTCAGAACAAAGAGCAACTACAGACCCAGAGTTTAGCCGGCACAAAAACACAAAGACACAGACACAGACACTACCTCCTGAATGAACCGCCCTAGGATCCTTTTCTTACAATAAGACATTTAAACACTTTCTAAACCTTATTCCAACTAGAATTAATTTCTGCTCCTTCAATAATAAACCAAGGACAAGTTTCTCACACAAAAAAAAATTCACTTAAATTAACCAGGACACTTTTCATCAATAAAACAAAAGAACTTGATTAAATCCTTTTTTTCTTAACTCTTAATCCTCTCTCCCTGAGTGAGCGCTTTGATCTCTCTGAAAACAACCTAAATCATACCTTCCCCATGGCAATTAGATTTTAACAATTATTCGACGATTCCTTACCTCCTCTCCAGCGGCATTTAAGCTAGCCATTGCGACCTGAAGAGTCCCCTCGATTCCCGCTGCAGCTCTCTTATCTCCGTCGTCCTGTAGTCGCCTGCTTGCCTTGGGGTCCCCTATGTTCGAGCATCACTTGTCCCTGCCGGACCCAGTTACCAGGGTCCTCAAGAGGCTTTCTGTGGGCCAAAATGGGGTGAAGAGAAGAAGGAGACCAAGCGATTCTGTTGTCAAGGTCTCGTTTATTGGGATGAACGTTACAGCTTTTAAGGCGTTCAGGTAGGGGGAGTGAGCTTTGTGAAATATGAAGGAGGGGGGGAGATAAGGGTATAGGCAGTAATAGCTGGAGGCAAAGAAGTCAGGCGATGAGGTCAGGTGGTGGAGACACTGGGTGTAGACTGAGGAGATAACTGGTATCTGCTCGAGCTGAGGCATCCCTTGAATGTTATACTCCTGTGCCGTAGAATTCATGGGAGGGCTTTATCAACAATCTTAAGACTTATGGCAGTCATCTAAGGGGTGAGTCTCTGTGGCCAAACAGCCCAGAGTCACTTTGAACCATGCAGTCAAAAAGCGGCTAGGCCCAAATCCAATATGGCTCCGTGCAGCACAAGACTCGGGATTGTTTGTTTTATGGATTTAAAACTGAGTCTTGATAGCAGATCTTTTACATACCACACATTAAGAGGGCAAATTCTTTTCTCATTTTAATATATAAAGGCAGAGAAACAAATTGTGTCATCTTGCTCAGGCCATAAGTTTGTATCATGTGATTCACATTAAAGACTACTGAATTTGTTCTTATTCAAAGCCAGTTGTCCAAAATATCCTGTCCAATAGTAGGAGGTCTAGCTTCCTCACTACTACCATTCCAGACAATGAGTAACAGCTGAACCTACAAGAACGGAAGGGGTAATTGATAAGGCAAACCTGTAATAAATTGTGACTAAGTACAAACCAAAGCAAGGTCAGAGGAATTCAACCAGAAAGTTCTTTAACCTAAATTAAAGAACAAATAAAGCTGGATGCTTTCTTAGGCAGTTTTATAGGTTTAATAGGCAAAACACATGGGCAATTTATTCTCATGAATTCTAGTTTGTACACATGTGTAAATTTGTAAGTGAAGTCCCAAGTTGAGAGTAAAGGAATATTAGGCAAGGGAGTTAGAGGTTTGAGAATAGCAGATAAGGTTTAGCATACATATGGATCAATGAGAGGGATTGTTGAACAGAGCTGATTTTTAGAAGTTTCACATAGCATTAGATGACTGAAGTTGACATTTCTGCATTTAGAATGAAATCGGCTTCCTTTCAATAGAATTGTCTTCAAAATAATTCAAATGCTCAGGCTCAGGTGCAGGCAGAGCAGATCTTTCAGTTCAGTCAGAACAGAAGTGACAAACAATTGAACCAAGAAAGTTTAGTCCAAGGCACCGACAAAGGGCTAGCTGAACAAATGAGTTATACAAGTGAAGCAGGCTAAGGCAGAGGAAGAAGAGAGTTGACACAACTGAGAGAAATGGTTTGCAAGCCCAAAGCTAGGGAAGAACGCTCACAGTGGAGAGCACAGCAGCAATCCTGAAGAAGAGTTAGTCAGTGGGCAAGCAGGGCCAAAATACAACACTGGTTCTGGAGGCAAGAACAGATTGGAGGTTAGAAATTAAGGAAAGACTGCTATGCCTAAGTGACATGGTATTTGTACAAATGGACATTTCTTATTTCCTGCATTTTATTTTTGAAGGCATTGGAATGATCATGTGAAGTAAGAAGTTTCCAAAGAAATCTCTAAATCTCAAACATAGCATCTGAGGAGAGTAACTTCAAAGAGTGTTTAGAAGGACTGTATGGAAGGCATATGCTTAAAGGGAGAGTGAAAAGCAGGGTGACAGGCTTTGGAGAGAGAGCAAACAAGCAAGAAGCTGGGGAACAGTAACATTAGTCATGAGAATGCAAACGACATAATAAAATATGAGCATTCTGAGCAGGAAAATAGCACAGTTCCAGAGATTGTGCATTGCACTCATAGATACTATATTCTGATCTGCGTACTGAAGTTCACTTTTCAGCTGTAAATGGAAGTATCTCCATTACTACCGAGATGAAATAGGAAAGGCCAGAAAGACATGAGCTTACTCACATTCATCAGAGGTAATGTCAGACTCATAGACTGCCTTGTGTCCTCTCAAGGTGGACCACCTTCCAACTTCCTCTTAACCTCTCAGTCATTCTTAAAGAGTACTCTAAATTAGAATTACCACTTTCTATATTCTGAGTGCCAGAAAGTGAGGTATGGTGAGATACAGTACGGTTGGGGACTAGGAAGCAGTTATGCCTGGTGGCTACTTTAGACCTTTCATCTGGGCTGTTTCATAAACTCCTGTCCAGGTGAATCATAGTGGACTTTAAGACTTTTCAGCCAGTAAAGTGCAAAAAAAATTCTGTTATTCTGAGGCTGAGACACAAAAGGGAAGCTGTAACATGAGCTCTTAGAGCTCTAAGCTTTCACATTAGACTGGCTGAGACCAGGCTCCAGCCAACACTGCAGGAGGCTTATTCATTCTTGTGACAGGCCTCCAGATAATGTCCATCAGCCAGAGGACTACTGTTGGTGGATTCATATCAATGAAAGGAATCACTCAGCTGCATCCCACAAATCTGAAAGATTTGTGAGCTCTAACATAATAGAAAGGTCGGTGGGTTCTTAGATTAATTTATTTCATTTTATGTGTATGAATGTTTTGCCTGCATTCATGTACATGCCTAGTACATGCACCATGAATATGCCTAGTGTCTATGGAGGCCAGGAGAGGATACGAGATTTCCTGAAATTGTAGTTATGATTGGTTGTAAACTGATATTTGACTACAGGAAACCAAACCTAGGTCTTTTGCAAGAGCAACAGGTTCTTATAACTACTAAACCAAACCTTCAGCACAAAGGCCACTTATTTACTCAAGTAAATTTTGGGCTAATTTGTGGTACAGCAATGGCTAATTAGAACACAAACCTAGACCAACAAATACAGGCCTATTCTATTCTGACACTGTGCTATATTCTAACTCTCATCATAGTTTATTCTGTGGTGTTGACAAGAAAGGCTTGTCTAAGTGTGTCTTTAATTTCCCACTCCATCTTTGCTCCTAGAATTTCATCTATTTGAACTACCTTTCTCATCTCCCCAGCTGAACTATCTGTCACTCATCACTGGAACAGCAACATTAAGATGAGATCCTTGGCCTCCTTTACTGATCATTCTGGACTGATTAAGTTCCTTTGCCTCGCTACTTGCCTCTTCCATGTAGAACGTTTTCACAGGAACATAATATTGTCAGCCTTACCTGGCCATTGATTTACAGTAGTGAGGAATCTGTTTACAAGATTATATTCCAATGGACAATGAATATGAAGAAACTTTGATAAAGATTTGGTGCACAGTATGGGTCAAAGAGGCCTTTGGAGAACTGGATTGTTCAGACTTGTAATAAATGAGAATTTACCATATTCCTTATGCATCTTGCAGAACTCTAGTTGATAGAAGATGGGATACTCTGACCTAGTAGGTCAAAGCAAGTGGGCAGTTGCAGGAATGTGTCAATATATACCACCATGTTGTGGGACACTTTACATGTGTTCTCACTAGTTGAGTCTAGAATGCTCACTCCAGTATTGCCAGATTAGTCTGAAAATCCTAGCTTTAAGATCGTATGTTTAGAGACAGTGGAACTCTTAGAGAAAGTGAGAAAGTGAATGCATGCCCTCTTTTGCCCTGGAAGTCTCTGCTTCAATCCTCTCTATTAGCCTGGGGACATGGTGCATGGTTTGGTATAGATTCTACCTTCTTCCAGATTTCCCCCTCTCCTCCTGTCCTCAAAAGTTTCTGGGAGAGTTCTTGTATCTTCTGTCTGATGTCTAGAAATCAATACCCTACCAATGCGTATGCTCTGAACAAGTCATTCTCATGTCAGGATATCAGTTTTCCATCTGTAAAATATGAGGTTATAGCTGGGTGATATCTGAGGGTCCCTCCTGCCCTGCTTCCACTAGTATGATTTACAACTGAGACAGTGTCCATAGCCTCCCATTTTGATGAGGTCCTGGCTCCTGGCCATCCCATGGAATCAAGCATTGGCAGGTTCCCAAGGACAGGTTGGGACTTCTGTACTTGGCCAGACTAGGGGTCCGATTAGCAGTGGGTTAATCACAGTGTAAGATGTCCAGTCTACGCATTTACTGAGTCATTATTACATCAGACCAATTCATAGTTTTTAGATGGATTTTTCAATCCTGTGAAGCCCACGGTATGAAGCATTGCAATGTACAATTAGCAAGACAACAGATGTTAAATGTCAGGGACCTTTCAAGACAAAGGGAGCCCTGCCCCAGCACCCTTGGTTCCATAAACAGAAAAAAAAGCATATGGGAAGGTCAGCACTAGAGGTGGGAGTTTAAGAGAAAGAAACAGCATGAAAGCCCCATTCGGAGAGTCCAAACCAAGGGAGAAAGCAGGTGTACCTCTTAGCACAGGTAGTATTTGGACTCTATTGTCCTCTCTCTCCTTCAGAAAGATTTAGAGGTCAGGTCCTGCCAGTGCTGTTAGGGTAGAGTTCAAAAGGCAGAAATCTGCATCACTAGAAAGAGGTTTTAGAGCACTTCAGTGGATGAAGCCCACTAGGAAAGTATTTGTTACACACAAGGGCAGATATTTTGCATGTTAAAGAAATGCATAGTCTAAATTCCCAAAGCCCATTAACTTTGACAGTACTGGGGGATGTCCCTTGGAAAAGACACTTCTCTGTAAATGAAGAACAGAGCAGAAAATAACCAGTACTATGACGGAGTGGGAAGGAGTGAGAAGAGAGACTATCTTTACTGAGCTAATTATGTGGTTTAGCCTACTGTCTGACCAGCTGAATTGCCTTGAACTGATTCCTTACCCTTTCTAAGTTTATCTCACCTCTTTGGAATAATGGCTGCCACAATAACTCTTAACTCACATGGATTTGGGCCAATGTGGTCTCAGAACCAAGAAGGTACCAACGACAAGAAAATAAATCATGGTTGAGGCCACCAGTTTGTGAACTTAAAATACTCAATCCCCCCAGGTTTCTACTAGAGGTAGTATGTGCTAATGGCTCTGGTGACTGCAGTAAGTCTGGAGGCCAGGCTCACTCTGTAAATAGAGTGAATGGCATATCTGAGATAGCAGCTGTCAATTCAGGCTCAGGGGTCAGGGGAGCAGAGGCAGCATCTCACAGAAGGCAATTATCTAGCCATGGTAACTTGTTACCACTCAGTTGGAGGAGAGCCAGCTTCCTCTTCTCAACAAACAGGCATCTGTGTCTTAGTCTACGAGAAGGAAACAACCCCTAAACTTTGCCCAAGGCCAGATGATTGCACAAGTGCCTCAGGCTGAATCTTAAGTGGACATCTATGCTGCCTTAGGCATTTGTCCTTCCCAGCAATTTTCTCCCAAACTTTACTGTCTCCATTATCTCAGTTTTTCCAAAATGGGAAATAAAATAAATTCAAAGTAGGAATTCCAAGAGTCAGATCTACAGCACCTTTAGAGACTGTAATATCAGATGGCCAGAGTCAGGAAAGTAGAGAAGGCAGCATCACCTCCTTTACTGATAAAAACTTGTCAGGGGTCTGTGAGCAGATAAGGAAGCCTTCCTGACAGAGAAGGAGGAGGGTCTGTCTGAACTAGAGGGCTCAATTCTTCCTCTTCAGCCCCCTTCTCTTGGAAAGGTGGGAGGACCAATGGGAGGAAAGAGTAAGTAAGTGTATACAGGAAGCTGGAGGTGTAGCACTAGCTCTTCTCCTAGTCTCCCCCTGTTACTCAGCAGTCTCTATACCGCACAGCATTGAATGTCCTTGTAAAAAAAAAAAATCAGATCCTGTCCCACCTCTACTCAGGAACTTCCAGAGACTCTGAAGCATCATGCCATCTTCACTAAGTGTAGTGGGTTTTTAAATCTTTGCACTTACAGATATGCACTAGGGACACCTAGAATGATAAGCACTCACAGTTGTTCCTTTAAGGAAATGAATGAAAAACCCACGTTTCCACCCAAAAGGCTGGTGCAGTGCTTTCTAGCCTGGTGACCTTTTTTTTTTCAGTCTGTGTGGCCAAAGACTTTCTGAAACCAGACCCTCCTCCAGAACCTTCTCATAAACTTGTTTTCCTCAGACAATCTGTAGAACCCATTTGTATAGATGATGTCATATGTACCTTACAGAAATTTCAATGTAGTAACGTTGGGTATGTATTAACTTACTTTGTTCCTCAGAAAGGATTTAGGAATGCTTTGTCTTAGTATTTTCTTTGTTCCCCAAAGGCATTTTAATGTTTTGCTGTTTACACAGGACTGAGACATTCATCACAACAATAGTTTTCACCAGGTTGTGCTATGGTTAAACATGTCTAAAATAAACTACTCGGGGTCAGACTCCTGAAGCTTGAACCTATGTTGTGTTGCACCAAACTGCCTTCTGGCCTCTAGTGGCTCACTATTCTGCTGTCCATGAAAGTTGCAGAGAACCTCAAAACTGAGATCTCTAGAGCCTGTGGAGTCTTGCCTTCCTAAGTATATTTTAGTATTGTAGCCTTTACTCAACTAGGCTCATGTCTCAGGTCACAGGTTGTGCCAAGGCATCAAATGCCAGGCACCCTCTCAAATACCCCCTTTTCTTCACCACCTTTATTCTTATTCTCTTTCCCATCTCCTCTCCTCTCTCCCTGTCTTTCTTCCCTTTAAAAGTATTCATATGTATTCTTGGAACTTTTCATCAACTTACACAATGATTTGGGTCCTATAAAAGCATTATTGCCCCCTTTCAGCTCCCAGTACAGCTCCTTCCCTCCCCACATCATCTCCCTCCCAACTGCAAGTTCCTTTTCATTGTTGTAGATATTTGTTCTGATTGATGCCATTTTGACTGATTTAGAAGTATGTTGAACTTACAAAAATATAGTCTTAAAAACTATTTTTGTAAGTTCATTCTTTTTTGTCTCTGACTTGAATTTAGCTACTTTCCAATACATTTCCAGATTAACTTTTCTTTAGTAATATCTAAGCTTGTAATAAACTCATACTTACAGTTTTCAAATTTTAATTGTTTTTTCATTTTTATTAAATTGGGTATTTCTTATTTACATTTCAAATGTTATTCCCTTTCCTGGTTTCCTATCCATTAGTCCCCAACCCCTCCCACTCCTCTTCTATATGGGTGTTCCCCTCCCCATCCACCCCCCATTATTAATTGTTTTTTAAACATTTAATTTTAGTTTTTATATGTGTGAGTGCTTTGCCTTTATGTATGTCTGTGTACCACTTGGTGCTTCACGACCATGGAGGTAGAAGAAGGCATTTCATCCCCTAGATGTGGAATTATAAATGGCTGCAAGCCACCATGTGGGTGCTTGGAATTGAACTCTGGTCTTCTGGAAAAATAATCAGCACTCTTAACTGCTGAGTCACCTTTCCAGTGCCTGTCTTTTAAATAAATGTTTTGGTTTGTATAATTTTGCTTTGTTTTATATCAATGGCATATATTTGTTTCACAAAATGCTGGGTTTAGTAAAAATAATTTCTTACAAGTATATGATGTACTCTGAGCGCATTTATCTCCCACTGCTTCCCCTTCCTCCCCATGTCTTTTTCTTGCTTTCCCATTGTTTCATCCTTCCCCCAGGCTCCCACTTAATAATTCAGGTTTTATATATACAAAAAGTGTCTTTTTGTTATGTATAAAGTTAATATATATGTTTGTTTTAAATGCATTTTGATTGGAATAAGTGTCCATGAAATCTTTTTGTAAAGTTTTAAATATACCTAGTTATTTATTTTTATTAGTATATTAAGTATAATGTACAAAGTAATGATTTTTAGTATACATTGATACATGGCATTTATCATGCTTGGATGCTATTCACCCTCTTATCATACTATACTTATAATGCTATGCCTCTTCTTCCTCATCTTCTCCTTCCTTATGAGATCCTTAATAGTATCTTTTTTACTTTTGTGCCCTTTTCTTCTCTAAATTCAACATACAAGAGAAAACATGATATATATACATATATATATTTCTGAATAAGCTCATTCTACTTAATATAATCATTTCTATTTTCTTTCATTTTCTACAATTAGCATAAAGTGACTTGTCTTTGTAACTGACTATGTTTTTATCCAACCTTTTGCTGATGGTTTGTAAGTCAATTGCATAACGGCTGTGTAAGTAGTGGCACAATAGACTTAGAATTTGCAGTATCTTCATTGTAAGGTGCAATTTGATTTCTTCAGTCTATACTTAGTGTTCATATAATGGATAACATGGTAGTTTTTTTTTACTTTCTGTTGCATTGATCTGTGTTCCCATTGTGTCAATGCATTATGATAAAAAAATCTTATATTGTAAGAGACTGGAACTTTTGCTGGACCTTACACCCAAAATTAATACTATACTTTGAAGGAGCTAAAATCTTAAGAGAGCTATACTATCTACTGTGTACTCAACCTGTTTGCTTAAACTACCTTTAATTCTAAAAGAACAATGTAACAATCAGCCTTACTTGCCTTGAGTTTCCCATGTAACCAACTTTTATAATCTAAACTAATGAATAACTGTAATCTTAAATTATGTACTCTTTTATGCCCCTGACCCAGAACAATACATATATATCATTTGCTGAAAGCAATAAATACAGAGGCTGAAGGCAACCTTCTAAAATCTACCATAAAGGTTGAACGCAATACTTATGGGTATTGGGTGACGAACAATGATGTTTGTAGTACTGCTTGTTGTCTGGGTCAGTTGGAATCAGTCAGTCAATCCCTTGTAAAACTGTTAAATATTTCTGTAAAGTATCCTTCATTTCTTCCTCATGCGATACTTTTTATGCTATTCAATAAAAGACAGGGAGAGGTCCTTTGTTAGAGACAAACAGAGAACACACAGAAGACACAGGCACAGGGAATCAGACACACACAGATACACAGAAACACACATACAGCCAAACAATAGACACACACACAGAAACAGACACAGGGACAAATTCACAAAATAGTCTTGTGACCACATAGAGGACAAGAGACATAGGCAGCATGAAGTAGAGAATTCAAACCTGGACTCATTCTTGGTTAAATAACAGGGAAGTGTTTTTATTTATTTTTTTAATGTAACACCGATACATTTTTTGGTGACTCAGAATCATTCATTAATGTATTTCATCCATGCACCCACCAATGTTGTATAGGGGTTCACCCTGTATACTCTAGATCTTCATCACAATTTGCTGTAGGATGTTAATAATTCACTTGCCAACTTCTCTTGATTATGATGAGATGCTTGTTGACATGCATGCTTTGCTATACAACAGGTTAAGAGTATAACTACAGGTCATAGGGTTATATAAATTCTCTTGATTGCAATGGTACTTGTACAGAATGAAAATGGCAAGTTAGGTCTATGAACTTTTTGTTCCAATCAGTCAGAAACCCAGACGGTTGCTATGACGGCCCTAAAATAATTTATTTCTTACAGTAATGGGTCCAATTATTGTTAAAAATAAAGCACCGCATTTTGAACAGTTGTGCCTTGCTGTAATAGTCTCCACCTGCTGCAAAAAGAAACTTTTTTGATCAGGGGTGGGAGCCATACTCATCTGTGGCTACAAGAATGTATAGAATGCAGTTAGAAAACATAGTGGTTTAGAGAAGTGCTGGTAGCTGGTTCTTCTCTAGGCTCCATGGCCTCACTAGTCATGGGTAGTTGGCTATATGTTTACAGAACTAGGCATGAATTCTTCCTATTGAACAGGGTTTGAGTTCAGTTAGACAGCAATTGGTTTTCACCAAGATAAAAGTACCACTGTTTCAGTTTTAGAGACATTGTCTCATGCTGGATATTGTTGTAGTTCATAGGCATCACAGCTGAGTGTTACTATTACTTTTATATTACTTTTATCCCTTGGAAGCTTGCACAGCACCTTTCAGTACCATGAATATAGTCCTCAATAAGGAAGCTTCCAGGTCAGTTCTATTCTTTCATGCCCTGCATCCAAACTGCATAGAGTCCTCAGAAATAGATTTTTATCTTCAATTTCTAGGAAACAACCAAGGGTAAAGGAAGCATTCTATACTGTTTGTGTAGTCCTTTGGTCTACCCTGACCAAAATATTGAAGGAGGTTTTATTTTTAAGATCTGGACTGAGGATTTGTTAGACAGAATATGTGATTATTGAGGGCAGCATTCTCTCTCTCTCTCTCTCTCTCTCTCTCTCTCTCTCTCTCTCTCTCTCTCTCTCTCGATTTTAGGTAAACACAGAATGCTGATTTCATTTAAAAAAAAAATCCTTAGTGTTAGTTTTCCTCCTCTTGGCCCTTCCTTTTGTATTGTCCTCCCTTCTCTATCCCCAATTAAAGCTGCTTTTAATTATTGTTTTAACATTTTCCTTCTCATATTGCTAGTATCCTGTAATATTCTATCTAGAATTGCCCTGTATCACATCCATTTTTACTTTTCTGGTGTTTGTGATTACTACAGTATATATACGCTCAGATCTAAAGATTTGGAACTAGAAACCAAAGACATACAGTGTTTGTCTTTCTTATTTCTATCCATTTGCAAATTTTATTTTGCTTTACAGCTGAATAGAATCCCATTGTGTATGTGCCCCATTTTCATTATCTATCCATCAGCTGAAGGTCATTCAGGTTGTTTCCATTTCCTACCTATTATGAGTAGAGTGGCAATAAACGTGGATGAGCAAGCATGTGTGGAATAGGATGTCCAGTCCTTTAGGCATATGATCAGGAGTGGGAGCTGAGTCATACGAAAGTTTTATTTTTAGCTTTCAGAGAACTCTTCACACTGCTTCCAGAGTGACTTCACTAGTTAGCAATCCCATCAACAGTTTGAATGAAGGGCCTTGGGATTCCCAACTTCAACTGACATATCTACAACACAACTTCTACACATAAGGTAAGGTTCAGGGGACACCCTTAAAGAGGGACCAGAGATATTGCAACATCTAGGGGATTGGAACATCTTCTGAGAAAAAGTGTCTCCAATTCGGACAAGCAGGTTACATCAATAATACACCTATAAAATCTCAACAGTATCATCCTAAACAAGACCTGAATAATGACGAAACTGATGGCATGTCAATGTGGATGGAAGAACTTCACAAAGCTCAGCCCTAGATAGAGAGTTACAGGCAGTTAATGACTGCTAAAAGAGTGTGAAGCAGTCTTTCCCAAGATGAGCACCCTAATTGGTTATCCAGTGCTAAGTGATCATCCCTAAATACACATGCAAGCATCTGTAAATGAACACAGGATGTTGATGTGTGTGTGTGTGTGTGTGTGTGTGTGTGTGTGTGTGTGTGTGTGTAATAATAAAAGAAAAAATAAAACGATAGAAGTAAGGCATGAAATTATAAGGCGGTAGAGGTCAGGGATCAGTGGGAGGGTGAAACTAGGTAATTGGAGATCGAAGATGATTAAACTATATTATATACATGGAAAATGTCATAATAAAAGCCATCATTTTATACAATTAATAGTCAATAATAATATTGAAAATCCATGTTACATTTTGGCTTATAATAAAATTGTACTGAATTCATAACCTTATCAATAGTGCAGGTTGCAGGTAACAACATATATGAATCAGAGGATGGGTCAAAAACCATTCAAATTCAGACTAGCATTATCACCTTAGAAAAGTGTCCAGGAGTCAGGGGATTTGTGGTATCTTTTCAAAAACCAATCACTCATTTTTGCCCATCTACAAATGAAAGAGAGCTATATTCTCATATTTCTTTCTTTTAGGCATTGGATATTACAGTTCAGTAAACTGATTGCACCATTTGCTCAGTAGTACTAAGGGTGAGAAGTGTAAGAGGCTTTGTAACAAGTCTGTGTTGCTCTTCCGTGTGGACCACATAATACCAGGATGCTAGGTGGAAGCGATAGCAACAAAAACAAAACAAGAGCCAAGACTGATCCATAGTATGACTCAAAGATCATAGAGGACCACGTAAACAGGAACCTGTCTTAAAATAAAAGGTCACTTACTGTCTCAGAATCTCATGACATGTTAACGAAACATAGACTGTAGTAATTATTATTTTTATTATTTTTCTTTTCTCCTTCATATTATTTCATAGAAATTTAACATAAATTATCTTTGAAATTAAAACCTTATATAGAATACTGAATACACAGACTGAATTTGAAAACCTGACCATGTAATCGTCTCACATTAATAGATCATGTAGTTTCACATCCTTTCTATATGTCCAATTTTGGGGAAAAGATATAAATTTCATGTTTTGTATAAAGGCTATTTCGGTCTTATCAAGCAATCACAGCTGTTTTCTTTTGTTTCTGTTTTTTACAAATATTTAGGGAACTAGAGCCACAGAAAGTATTATAAACAGTAACACGTTAAAAGAGTAAATGATGTAAGATCTTAAGTAATTCTCTCACAACTACAAAATGACACTTCTTCACTTATGAAACTGCAAATCACATTCCTACCTTGTCAATAAGGGGTGCTAAATGAAGCTCACAAGTCTGAAAGAGTGATGTAGGGCTTTCCTTTTCTAGCTTGTTTCTCATTGATTCTGGTCTACTATCTCTTCCTGTGAGCATCACCTTAGCAACACTGGTTCACTTAGCTGGGCCACTTTCTTTTGATAGCAATGCTTGAATCTAGATTGTATTGTTTCCAGCATTTACAGAACCAGTATCATCCTGACCTCTTCAAGGCAATATGATCATCTTCATGACACCTTTCCTCTCAGAAATGGAGATTCTGTCTACAACAAGCCACTCTTAGAGCTCAGACAAACTGGAGCCTGATTCTGATGCACTACCCTGAAGGTCTTTTTCTCAGGGCTTTTTCTCTGCATTCATAGGTAGCAGAACCAACCAGATGGAGCTCTTCTCTCAGAAGATGTGGCTTTGAGCCTCTTTGTTTCCCTTGACTTTCTTCAATTAGTGCATTCTACCTGAAGTTTCTAAACTTCAAAGTAGATGTATAAAATGATTAGCACTTATCATTCTTGGGGCCTGGTATATAGGGGGTGCTATTTGCCTTTTTAATTGTAAGAGAATAATGTAGTGTTATTTCTGAGGGAAAAATCAGTTGTGTGGGTATGTTGAAATGGTGATAGTAATAGTAAAGGAAATGAACTGTAATGGACATTTCTCATTCACTTTTGCTATCCAGCCTCTATTGGCAAAAGTAGGGATAAGAAACAGCAACTGCACAGAATGGCAGCAGTCCTGCTCTTAAGGAGAAATAGCTAATTCCCTTGTTCTTTATATAAAAGCCAAAGTAGAATTTTATTGTTTGCAAGTAAGAGTCTGGAAGTACATACTTTCTTTTGCCATTCTAGTCTCTAGCTCTGCTTGTTCAGCAGGTCACAAGTAAGGGCTAGAGTGTCAAATGCTAACAGAAGGATTAATGTATCTTTCTATTTCATTTATAACTTGGAATGTGAGTCTCTGCCCTTATAGTCACATACCTGAGTGGTTCCTAAGTTGTAACATCCAGAATCCACTTTTCCTTCTAAATCCCATCAGAGGCTCCTTAAAAATTGTTTATTTCAGCTTTGTAATCCGATCAGAGGTCTTGGATAAATCTTAAAGCTTATGTACACTGTGGTGGAGACCAAAAGAAAACATTGTTCTAAATAAGTTGTAGGATGTGTGTAAGAGAGAGTTACAAAAAACAATGGCCTGAAAGATAAGGCTGAAGTTGGGGAAGGGAATCCAATTATGGTCTATCCACTTACTCTATGACTCTGTGACCATTGTTTGGTTACTTGTTTAATTTGGAGCTTTTATTTCTGGTTTGTTAATGTATCCAGAAATAGGACCTGGTACTCTTAAATAGTATGATAACTTGGGTTTTGATTTGATGGTAAATATCTGAATCTAAGGACAAGGCCACCCCAGCGTGGTACATGTCTGTACTGGTGGCTAAGAAAGGCTGATTCAAAAGGATTACAAGTTAGACACCACCTTGGGATGCATAGACAAATGTGTTCTCCAAAAATAAAATGGAAACAAAACCTGTGCAAAAATAGAGTCAGAAAATATTTCCTGTAGACAGGAAAAACTCCTACAGCTTTTATTTGCCTAAGGATTTTCCATCTTTGTTGGCTGTTGCTGAAGATATGATTGATGAATATATGTCCTCCTAGGA
The DNA here is from genome assembly GCF_011064425.1 of Rattus rattus. Lineage (NCBI taxonomy): Eukaryota > Metazoa > Chordata > Mammalia > Rodentia > Muridae > Rattus > Rattus rattus. Next base: position 68,219,027 of record NC_046172.1, read on the forward strand.
GTTCTCTACTGCCCATACCTCAGCAAGTAGTCTTAATAATTGATCAAAAGAAAGTGTTCATCCTGTGTGATAAAAGAGGAAAAGAATGGAACTCTCTAACAAAGCTCATCCCTTCAGGAAGGATGAAGGTGGATTCTGACTAAAATGTTGGAAACTGGAAACAAATCAGACAAAGAGCAAAATTAGATTTGTGCAATAGATGCCCTCACAAAAATGGGGTGTGACTTCAAGTGACTTTAGCAGAACAAAATGGTGCATGGAATCTTTGAGAATACAAAGCTTCTCATTGGTAAGGGAGAAGTAAGTGTCTAGCATTGGACTAATCAACACATTTCCTGAAGCCTGATCTCTAAATAGGATGAATTTGAATTGTGTTTCCTATATGTACATATGCATGTTCACATACACATGTATACAGGCATATAAACATAAATATGTGTGAGTACAAACAGATGCAGCCAACACAAACTAGCAAAGCAAGGTACATCTTAAGGAAGTAAGAACATGAACAGTGGGATTGATTGTGCCTTGGCTCATAGTATTCATATTGTATGGATGACAAACCAACTAAGAACCCAATTTTAGGTATCTTGATATCTCCCATGTCTTCTTCATAATGAACCCAGCCAAATACAAACAATAGTTAGCTTTCCTCCCCATCCTTGAAATAGCTTACCCATGTTAATTACTGAAGGGAAGTAAGAAAGGAAGTTTTTGCAATATAGTAAGAAAAGGACACAGTGAGGATGAAGCTTGGCATGCTATAGGAGCTGGCAAATTCTAAAGAAGAGTGAGTATAGCAAAAGAAATGGGAGAGGAATATGAAGAATTCACCCTTGATGTATATTAAATCCAAATGAAAAAATTATATATTTCAAAAGTATCACACATTATGAAATACAGAAACATTCAGGAGAAATCAGTCCAACAGAAAATTTCGGGCATCAGTTGGATTCACCTATGCATGTGCCTCTTTTTTAAATCTCTTATATTTTGTCCTCTATAGAAGTCATTGTTAACAGATAAGGAATTCTTACCATAGGCTGGACTCTGTCTTCATCATTTTCATATCTGTCCATTTATTACTCATTCACATAAATCTAGGGTATTCATGATGTTATGAGCATTATGGTGCATCATAAAAAATTTCAAGGAGGATTGGCTAGGTAAATTATCAAAAGTAACCCTATAATGGGGGAGAGAATTCCTTTTAATAACTCTAGAAGAAGTTAATGTCACAGGAACCTGTTATAGACTGAGAAAATCAGAAAAGCAACCCTATTCATAACCTAGAAAACATTTAAGAATAAAACTGTTCACAGAGGTAAAAAAAAAATCTATAAAGCTTAAAGAAAAAGCACAGAAAGAAGGAATAGAAGATGATATTACAAGATGGAAAATTTCTGGTGCTCATGGCCTCGAAGAATTAATATTGTAAAGAAATGGCTAGGTCTCTGTACCCAAATCCCATGGGGGAGAGAGGTAGACTCTCAAAAGTGCTGACAATCCTGAGAGCTCAGGGGAGACCACCACTTATGTTCACATTCCTGGCCCAAGAGGAACCTGCCTAATGCCCTCTGAATACAGAATATAGGAGTAGTCAGCAGCACGAACCTTCTGGTTTCTACCTGTGCCCAGGACTGAACTGAACCGCTCCCACAGCTCCCTGCACCCAGAATCTGGGGAGGAGAGAGCTGGACTTTCAGAAGTGCGGACAATCCTGAGAGGTAAGAGAAGACAGCTACTTCTGCCCATATTCCTGCCCCAAGAGGAACTCAACTAGTTCCCTCTGTGCCCTCTGGTCACAGGGATTTAGGAGCACTCAGGGGCAGGACCCTTCCAGTTTCTGCCTGTGCTGAGAGCCAAAAGCCAAATGCCAAGAGCACCTATACACCTGAAAGAAGAGGTAAGACCAACTCTTCTGCTCCAAGTGACCTGGAGGCTTCAGGTCACACAAACCCAGGAGCAGCTCTCTGTTGCCAGATCCAGCTGAAAGGAAACAGGTCTACAGGGTGATGACATCCAGGCTTACAGGAGGGTCAAGTCACTGTCAGAGACAGCAAGACAAGCTAACACCAGAGACAACCTGATGGTGAGAGTCATGCATAGGAACCTAAGCAACAGAATCCAAGATTATTTGGCATCATCAGAGCCTAGTCCTCCCACCAAAGCAAACACTGAATATCCAAACACACCGGAAAAGCAGGATTTGAATTTAAAATCACATCTCATAATGATGATAGAGGACTTTAAGAAGGACATAAATACTTCCCTTAAAGAAATACAGGACAACAAAGGTAAATAAGTAGAAGCCCTTAAAGAGGAAACACAAAAATCCCTTAAAGAATTACAGGAAAACACAACCAAACAGGAGAAGAAATTGAACAAAACCATCCAGGATTTAAAAATGGAAATAGAAAAAATATAAATCATAAAGGGAGACAACCCTGGAGATAGAAAACCTAGGAAAGAGATCAGGAGCCATAGATGCAAGCCTCAACAACAGAATACAACAAATAGAAGAGAGAATCTTTGGGGCAGAGGATACCACAGAAAACATTGACACAACCATCAATGAAAATGTAAAACACAAAAAGCTCCTAATCCTAAACATCCAAGAGATCCAGGACACAATGAGAAGATCAAACCTAAGGATAATAGGTATATAAGAGAGGTATATAACTTAAAGGGCCAGTAAATATCTTCAACAGAATCATAGAAGAAAATTTCCCTAACCTAAAGAAAGAGATGCCCATAAACATACAAGAAGCCTACAGAACTCCAAATAGATTGGACCAGAAAAAATTTCTCCCTTCATATAATAGTCAAAACACCAGATGCACAAAACAAAGAAAAGAATATTAAAAAAGTAAAGGGAACAGGTCAAGAACATATAAAAGGCAGACCCATCAGAAATACCAGTCTTCTCTGGGACTCTGAAAGCCAAAGATAAGATGTCATACAGATTCTAAGAGAACACAAATGCCAGCCCAGGCTACTATATCCAGAAAAACTATCAATTACCATAGATGGAGAAAACAAGATATTCCATGACAAAACCAAATTTACACAATTTCTTTATACAAATCCAGACCTACAAAGGATAATAAATGGTAAAGCCCAACACAAGGAGAGAAAAATAAACCCTTGAAAATGCAAGAAGTAATCTTGTAACAAACCCAAAAGAAGATAGCCACACAAACATAATTCCACCTTTAACAACAAAAATACAGGAAGCAAAAATAACATATCCTTAATATCTCTTAACATCAATGGACTCAATTCCTCAATACAAAGACATAGACTAACACACTGGATACATAAACATACCCAGCATTTTGCTGCACACAGGAAATGCATCTCAGTGACAAAGACAGACACTAGGTGACAAAGATGCTGTTGAGGATGTGGAAAAGAGGAACATTCCTCCATTGTTGGTGGGACTGCAAACTGGTACAACCATTCTGGAAATCAGTCTGGAGGTTCTTCAGAAAATCAGACATTGCACTACCTGAGGACCCAGCAATACCTCTCCTGGGCATATACCCAAAAGATGCTCTAACATTTAACAAGGACACATGCTCCACTATGTTCATAGCAGCCTTATTTATAAGAACCAGAAGCTGGAAAGAACCCAGATGCCCTTCAATGGAGGAATGGATTCAAAAAATGTGGTACATCTATACAATGTAGTACTACTCAGCTATCAAAAACAATGACTTTATGAAATTCATAGTCAAATGGATGGAACTAGAAAATATCATCGTGAGTGAGGTAACCCAATCACAACCCCTCCCCCACACACAGTATGCACTCACTGATAAGTGGATATTAGCCAAAAAGCTAGAATTACCCAGGATACAATTCACAGACCTCATGAAACTCAAGAAGAAAGAAGACCAAAGTGCAGATCCTTCAGTCCTTCTTAAAAGGGAGAATAAAAATATTCACAGGAGGGGATATGGAGGCAAAGTTTGGAGCAGAGACTGAAGGAATGGCCATTCAGAGCCTGCACCACCTGGGTGTACAGCCCATATATATACAGCCACCAAACTAGATGATATTGATGAAGCCAAGAAGTGCTTGCTGACATAGGAGCCTGATATAGTTGTCTCTTGAGAGGCTCCTGAATTTTCTCCAGAGCATGACAAATACAGAGGCGAATGCTAGCAGCAAACCACTGAATTGAGAACAAGTTCCCCATTGGAGGAATTAGAGAAAGGATCAAAGGAGCCGAAGGAGTTTGCAACCTCATAAGAACAACAATACCAACCAACCAGACTTCCCAGGGACTAAACCACTACCCAAAGAGTATACATGGACAGACCATGGCTCCAGTTGCAAATGTAGCAGAGGATGGCCTTGTTGGACACCAATGGGAGGAGAAGCTCTTGGTCTTGCCAAGGCTGGACCCCCAGTTCAGGGGAATGTTGGGGTGGGAAGGGTGTGCTTGGTGAGCAGGAACACCCTTATTGAAGAAGGGGAGGGGGATGGGATAGGGGTCTTATGGCTGGGACAATGGGAAAGGGGATAACATTTGAAATGTAAATAAAAAATATCCAATAAAAAAGAGAAATGGTTACAATACCAAAAGCGATCTATAGATTCCATGAAATCTCCATCCAAGTTCCAAGGGAAGTTTACACAGAGAGAAAGCAATCATAAAACTCACATAGGGCAAAGGAGATGTCAGATACCCAAAGCTTAATGGAAATGGTAAAGCTGGAATTATTGCATCTGATCTCAAATTGCACAATAGAACCATAGTAACAAATTCAGGATTGTGCTGATACAAAAACACACATGTAGATCGATTGGAATAGAAGAGAGGACCAGAAACAAACACACAGCTACAGTAATCTAATTTTTGAAACAGAAACAAAACACATATACACCAGAGAAAAGACAGCCTATTCAACAAAGGTTGCTGTGAAAATGGAATACCAACATGTGGAATAATGAAACTAGACCTCACCTCTCACCCTTTACAAAACAATTTTTTTTTTTTTTTTTTTTCCTTTTTTTTCGGAGCTGGGGACCGGAACCAGGGCCCTTGCAGCACTAGGCAAAGCGCTCTACCACTGAGCTAAATCCCCAACCCCCACAAAACAAATCAAAATGTGTCAAAAAATAAAAAGAGGACATAAAGCTTTGAGTCATAGGAAGAAATTATGGGGAAAACACTTCAAGGTATAGACAAAGACAAGAAAATTTTAAAGGAACTCCAGTAGGCCAGAAAGTAATTGCAAAATCAACAAAGAGTTGCAGATAAGGAGCAATGGGAGAGAAGATGATGCAATTTTCTTCAGTCATGTAAACTACTGATAAGCTGCCTACGTTTGACTAAATCATTACTTACTTATGCTCATGCAAAATACATTAACATAGGAGGAACTTACTGGAAATAAGAATGATTTCAGGAGAGAGAGACAGACAGACAGAGATAGAGACAGAGAAAGTAATATGATAATAAGGGAGGTGAAATGACCAAAACATTCCAACTCAGTGTGTGTGTGTGAGTGTGTGTGTGTGTGTGTGTGTGTGTGTGTGTGTGTGTGTGAAATTGTGAAAAAAATTATAAATGGGACTGGGTGAATAAACAAACTTACAGAAAAAATCAGGATAATGAAATAGTCAGTAGAATATGAGAAAATTGGTCACCTGTGCATCTGGCAAAAGATTACTATCTGGACTACACAAAGAACTCAACTATGTTAAGCATGAAAACAAAAGGAAAACATACAACTAATGTGTGAGAAATAAATTGAGCATTAGTTCTTACCTAAAGAAGTAAAAATTGCCTAGAAATACATAAAAATATATTAAACATCCTTATGCATCCTGGAAATGTAAATTAAAATGTCATTGGTGGGCATCAGTGAGATGGCTGAGTGCACAAAGTGCTTGCCAAGCAGGTATTGCACTGAAGTCAGATACTAGCACTCATGTCAAATGGTCTGTAATTAGGCACAGCTGCAATCCTAGTAGTGGGGGAGCAGAGGCAAGATGATTATTAGGACTGCTGGCCATCATTCTACATAAATAGGTGAGAGTTCTGGGTTCAGATCTTGACTCAAAAAATTAGGTCAAGAGGGACTGAAGAAAACATCTTTGCTCAATTTCTGGCTGATAATATGCACCTGCACACACATGTGCATGCACAAACATGTACATGTACTAGACTAATTAATAATAGGAAGATATATAGATTAAGTAATATTAAAATCCCACCTCACTATAGTGAGAATGGGTATCATAGAGGAACAAACAATGAATTCTAGTAAAGATGTAAGGAAAAATGAAATTTTATGCAGTGTTGGTTTGTAGAACTGTACATTAGTGAGACCACTATGAAAATCTGTATATAGGTTTATGACAAAACTAAAACTAAACCATAATATGATTCAGCTATAGTACTCAGGAATATACACAAAGGACTCTAAGGCAGCACACTGGAATCATAAGTGCATATGAATCTTTATTGATGCACTGTTCATAACAGCCAGAGTATGGAGTCTGTCAAAGTATTCATCGGAAAACTGATGATAAGGAAATATGGCCCATATACACAAAGGAGTTTTGTTCTGCCATAATAACAACAGAATAATTATTAGGAGAATATATGAAAATGAAGACCATCCTACTAAAGAACATAAACCTAACTCAAAAAGATAGATATTGTACATCTATACATAGGTTTATATGTGACATGAACAGAGAAAGAGGACTACTTGTTGTGAGAAAAGATACCAATGTGATATTGAGACAGGTAGAGATTAGATTGTGTAACAGAGTGGTTTAATATGAGTCAAGTATACGACATTCATTGTGAAGATATCATAATAAAACAGTTAATTTTATGTTATTTTTTTAAATTAGCAAAAGCAGAGGAAATGTTAACTGACATCTTACTATTGTGAAAAAGACAAGGAACCTACTTCTCACCACTCATATTGAGCTTAATACTGGACATTCAAATGCAATAAGGCAAAAAAGTTAAAGGTATAGAAATAGACATTGGAAAGTAAAAATAAAACTTTCTTCAGAGACTATGAAGTTTAATTATCTGAAAGAATAAATTAGAATTATGCTTAAACCAATAAAAGCTTATTGCAAGGCTGTGGGATATGAGGCTAGTATACCAAGCTCAATTGATTTCCTATATATCATCTATTAACAGTTGAAATTTGAAGTTCAAAACTAATTACTATTCATCTCAGAACAGAAATGGTTAAGAGTCAGATAAGGAAAAACAAACAACAGTGAAAAACGAAGAGATTTATGACTTTTATAATCCGTCTATTCGAGTTGATCTTAAATTGATACACAAAGCTTCACAAAGTTTTAAGATCACTGTCCTGTGCACTGAAAGGATAGGAAGAATAGAAAAGAAGAAGGGATCTTTGGACTTCACTCCCACATTCTGCAGACAGGAGGCAGCTTGAAAATAAAAACTACAAAGCTACAAATTTGGCTACTGTTTATGAAAAAAGATGACTCAGAAAACCCAAGAAAGAGCAAAGATGATAGAGCCCAGAGCATGAAACGATCTTTTCCAAGCAGCAGCAATTGGCCCTAGTGAAAAATATGCAAGTATCCATCCAACTGACTTGTGAAATGCGGTGGAACTGTAAAATATGTGTGACTCTCAGTTTCCCCCAGGTTTTAGTGTTTTCATTAAAAATAATTTTACTTTGTTACATAACTTCATATAAGCACTCCTGCTCTTTTCTTTTCTCCCCTCCCAACTCTTCCCAAATTCACAATCCTTTCTTTATGTGTACATACATACATATGTAAATAATATACACTCATGTATATATACCTTATTGACTCTCACACAAGTTGTTCAGTACCAAGGGGTTCGTCATGGACATATATACACGTGAGTAAAGAATCTCTCTTTTGATCTGTACTGTCTATTAAAGGTTGTCCGGTACTATGAGTCTATTAAAGGTTGTCCTGTTCTATGATCTGTACTGTCTATTAAAGGTTGTCCTGTACTATGATCTGTCTATTAAAGTTTGTCCTGTACTATGAGTCTATTAAAGGTTGTCCTGTACTATGACCTGTACTGTCTATTAAAGGTTGTCCTGTACTATGAGTCTATTAAAGGTTGTCCTGTACTATGATCTGTAGTGTCATCTATTAAAGGTTGTCCTGTACTATGATCTGTAGTGTCATCTATTAAAGGTGACCTGTACTATGAGTCTATTAGGTTGTCCTGTACTGATGTAGTGTCGTCTATTAAAGGTTGTCCTGTACTATGATCTGTAGTGTCATCCATTAAAGTTTGTCCTGTACTATGATCTGTGCTGTCTATTAAAGGTTGTCCTGTACTATGATCTGAAGTGTCATCTATTAAAGGTTGTCTGTACTATGATCTAGTGTGTCATCTATTAAAGGTTGACCTGTACTATGAGTCTAATTAAAGGTTGTCAGTACTTGCGATCTGAACTGGTCGTCTATTAAAAGTTGTCCTGTACTATGATGATCTGTAGTGTCATCTATTAAAGGTTGACCTATACTATGAGTCTATTAAAGGTTGTCCTGTACTATGATCTGAACTGTCGTCTATTAAAGGTTGTCCTGTACTATGATCTGTAGTGTCATCTATTAAAGGTTGACCTATACTATGAGTCTATTAAAGGTTGTCCTGTACTATGATCTGAACTGTCGTCTATTAAAGGTTGTCCTGTACTATGATCTGTAGTGTCATCTATTAAAGGTTGTCCTGTACTATGAGTCTATTAAAGGTTGTCCTGTACTATGATCTGTAGTATCATCTATTAAGGTTGTCCTGTACTATGATCTGGAAGTGTAGTCTATTATTAAAAAGTTTGTCCTGTACTATGATCTGTAGTGTCATCTATTAAAGTTGACTGACCTATACTATGAGTCTAATAAAGGGTTGTCCTGTACTATGATCTGTAGTGTGTCATCTAATAAAAAGGTTGTCCTGTACTGATCTATAGTGTCATCTATTAAGGATTGACCTATACTATATGAGTCCTATTAAAGGTTGTCCTGTACTATGATCTGTAGTGTCATCCATTAAAGGTTGTCCTGTACTATGATCTGTACTGTCTATTAAAGGTTGTCCTGTACTATGATCTGAAGTGTCATCTATTAAAGGTTGTCCTGTACTATGATCTGTAGTGTTGTCTATTAAAGGTTGTCCTGTACTATGAGTCTGTTGCACAGAGTGACTTCTTGCTTCAGTACAAAGACCTTCATGTCATGAACTGTACTCAAGAAACATGACGTCTGGATTGATTCAGATGGCAAGTACCTAGATTTGATTCCATAATATAGAGTAACTGAGTAGGTTGTGGGGAGTGCTGGGAGAAACAAAGTATGTTGTCCATGGAGGACTATAAATACTATGTAGCCAAAAGTGGACTGTGGTGGTTTAAAAACATGTCAGAAAATATTGACATTCTTCCTAGGAATAGAAGCTAAATTTTCTCTTCACAACTCTAAGTAGGCTTGAAATTGCTTTGACCAGTCAAGTAAGATAGAAGTGACACTGTATTCCTTTAACATTAGGTAATAGAAGGCACTGGAAATTCTGCCTTCTGCTGATGGAATATATACATTCTATACAAGCGATAATATGCCAACCATTACTCTAACATTTAAGACAGTTTATATAAGGGAAGTCAAACCATGCAAAATGGCATATAGTTCTTCAACTAATAGGATCTGGGATCCATCCCATCTGACACCAAATCCAGTCATTGCTGATGCCAAGAAGTGCTTGCTGACAGGAGCCTGATATGGATGTCTCCTGAGAGGTTGTGCTAGAGCCTTACTGATACAGATGGGGACGCTCACTACCAACCTTTGGGCTGAGCACAGGGACCCCAAGGGAGGAGTTAGGGAAAGGACTGAAGGAGCGAAAGGGGTTTGCACCCCATAGGAGGAGAACAACATCAACCAACCAGACACCTCCCTCTACGAGCTTCCAGGGACTAAACCACCAACCAAAGAGTACACATGGCTCCAGCTGTTATATGTAGCAGCGGATGGCCTTGTCCGACATCAATGGGAGGAAAGGCCCTTGGTTCTGGGAAGGCTCATGCCCCAGTGTAGGGGAATGTCAGGGCAGGAAGTGGGTAATGGGTGGGTGGGGGAGCACCCTCATAGAAGCAGAGGGGAGGGGCATAGGATAGGGGGTTTGTGGAGGGGAAACAGGGAAAGGGGATAACATTTGAAATGTAAATAAATAAAATAACCATCCCCCAACAGGATCAGTCGAGACAAATCATTACTCATCCTATCTTTTAAGACAGAAATGTTGATAAAGAAGCCTTCCAATGATTCTATCCATTCAACACACCCCTAGTCACTGAAGTGTTCCCACCAGAGCTCAGCTATTTAGTGATAGAGATAAGTTATCATTTTGGGCCTGTATCCTGAGTTCTGTCATACTTAAACATTGACCATAATAGAGTAAATTTTGTTCTAATCTCATATATTTGGTGTAGCTTGTAATGAAACCAAAATATAGAATATTCTTCTTGTCTCAAATTTATAAATATAAAATTGCTACTGAAATAAACATAACTTTTTAGGAAAAATAGATATGAAAATTTAAGCAAGACTACTCAAAGAATATCAAAATGGCCAATGTGTCAATTGACACATGAGAAGATGCTCCACTGCATTAGTCATCAGGATAATACAAATGAAACCATGACAAGATACTACTTCACGGGCATAAGAGAGCTAAAAATAAAATACAGAGAAATGTATGGACAGGCAGGAGAGCTCTCATAAACTGCTAGTAGAGGCTTCAAGCACTTTAGAGAAATTGCTTTTGCCATAATTTTTCTAGTTAAAAATATGCATACTTGAGTAGGAACATCACTCTGACACTTCCATTCAATAGACACCTAACTGATGTGCACTTAAAAAGTGGGGGTTCATAGAAATTCTAGTTACCATAGTTATCAAGGTCAAAAACAGGAGCAAACCTACAGATCCATCAAGAACCGATTGAATGAATTAAACTGGAAGTGTAATCAGATATTATACTGTGCAGCAATCAACAGGAATGATCCTTAGCCATACCCTAAAACATAAAAAGATCTGAGAAGGCAAGCCTGAACAAGAAAAGCCGCCTGTCACTGGAAAAAATTTCCTGAACAAAACACCAATGGCTTATGCTCTAAGATCAAGAATCGACAAATGGGATCTCATAAAACTGCAAAGCTTCTGTAAGGCAAGGACACTGTGGTTAGGACAAAACGGCAACCAACAGATTGGGAAAAGATCTTTACCAATCCTACAACAGATAGAGGGCTTATATCCAAAATATACAAAGAACTGAAGAAGTTAGACAGCAGGGAGGCAAATAACCCTATTAATAAATGGGGTTCAGAGCTAAACAGAGAATTCACAGCTGAGGAATGCCGAATGGCTGAGAAACACCTAAAAAAATGTTCAACATCGTTAGTCATAAAGGAAATGCAAATCAAAACAACCCTGAGATTTCACCTCACACCAGTGAGAATGGCTAAGATCAAAAACTCAGGTGACAGCAAATGCTGGCGAGGATGTGGAGAAAGGGAACACTCCTCCATTGTTGGTGGGGTTGCAGACTGCTGCAACCATTCTGGAAATCAGTCTGGAGGTTCCTCAGAAAATTGGACATTGAACTGCCTGAGGATCCAGCTATACCTCTCCTGGGCATATACCCAAAAGATGCCCCAACATATAAAAAAGACACGTGCTCCACTATGTTCATCGCAGCCTTATTTATAATAGCCAGAAGCTGGAAAAGAACCCAGATGCCCTTCAACAGAGGAATGGATACAGAAAATGTGGTACATCTACACAATGGAATATTACTCAGCTATCAAAAACAACGACTTTTTGTGAAATTGCGTAGGCAAATGGTTGGAACTGGAAACTATCATCCTGGTGAGCTAACCCAATCACAGAAAAGACATACATGGTATGTACTCATTGATAAGTGGCTATTAGCCCAAATGCTTGAATTACCCTAGATGCCTAGAACAAATGAAACTCAAAGGCGGATGATCAAAATGTGAATGCAGATGGCTCACTGAGACACAGCCAGAATACAGCAAATACAGAGGCGTATATGCCAGCAGGAAACCACTGAACTGAGAACAGGACCCCTGTTGAACAATCAGAAAGAACTGGAAGAGTTGAAGGAGCTCGAGACCCCATATGTACAGCAATGCTAACCAACCAGAGCTTCCAGGGACTAAGCCACTACCCAAAGACTATACATGGACTGACCCTGGACTCTGACCTCGTAGGTTGCAATGAATATCCTAGTAAGAGCACCAGTGGAAGGGGAAGCCCTGGGTCCTGCTAAGACTGAACCCCTAGTGAACTAGACTGTTGGGGAAGGGCAGCAATGGGGGGGAGGGTGGGAGGAACACCCATAAGGAAGGGGGGGGGAGGGGATGTTTGCCCGGAAATTGGGAAAGGGAATAAAACTCGAAATGTATATAAGAAATACTCAAGTTAAAAAAAAAAAAAAAAATAAAAAAAAAAGAATGCCCTAGGAAAAAAATGAAAAAAAAAAAAAAAACAAAAAAAACAAAAAAAAAAAAAAAAAAAAAAAAGAAAAGCCGCCTGTAAATGATATATGTGGCATGATTACATTTGTGTTAGCTTAAGACCAGGAAAGATTAAAAAGTTGTGTTGTAATATATAGCTGGAGTTTATTTTGGTGGGAAGAAGCAAAAGCAATGCAAACCAGCAAGATTAAGTTCTCAGGTGTTACCAAGGCTGTTTTTTAATCTAAGAGGTTAACTCCGATATGTACTCTATAATAACTCACTGAAAGATAGGCATTGAAGCTTCATGACTATATTATACATCCCTAAATGAAACTAAAAAAAGGAAAAAAGCAGTAGAGACTGTGTGTTGACACAGGAAGTGATGTGGAAAAGGAATGAGGGCAAGTTGTGAATTGAGTTTGTAAATCCTGAGAAGACAATTGAGTGTGCCTTATTAGATGAGCTCTCTCATCACACAGAAGGCTCCGTGTGAGAGCTTTCTATATGGCTGGCAAGAGAGGAAAAAGTACAAGCACTGATCAAACAAGTACTAATAAACACAAATAAAAAAGGAATTGGTGACACAATTTTAACTATCAGGGTAGTAACTTTGTTTCTGATTTTCAAAAAAGAGCAATGAAAACATCAGGAGATTGTCCAGCAGAGATACAATGAAATTGATTGTGTCTTATAGGAAGCAATATCTTTTAAAGCAAGAGGAGTGGCATGAACTGCTTTGTCACAATGCTCAGGGTTAGAGGCAGAGCAAATAAAGGCCTAGGATTCCCAGAATCTAGCAACCAAGGACTGAACATTGCATTGACAATTGACATCTCATTTCACAAACTGTGACTCATAGTCTAACATGGCAAAACTTCACTATCTATTGGTAATATATATCTTCTTACAAGGATCATGATCATGCAACTTCTTTCTCCTGTATTTTTATAACTGCCTTTTGAACCAGTGGAAGTATTCCTCTTCACTCCCTACTCATCCTTTGCATCCTTTCTCTCACCCTCTTCCTACTGTCCCTCCCTTCACTCCTCTTTTGCAGGCAGGTAGCATGGCTTATCTTCACGTGTATAGCAACAGCATCATAAAACACAAGTGACTCTAACAGCTAAAATTTACAAATACAATTCATTTGTCTCTATTCCCACAGACCTACTCATATCCCATTCTTTTGACCACTGCCATTACTACAACACTTTCACTAAGATTCTTCCACATAGTTCTGACATAGTAAGATTCTTTCCTGGTATGCATTCCTTTTTGAGATGGAGAGACTACAATAGCCTTTTTTGTAACTTGCAAAATCTGAGTTTTTATTTTTCTTCTATAAACATCTATAAGCTTGAGATATCTTACCCATTAAAAACTAAGTTCACAACCAAAAAGATCTATGGATTTTCACACATGCATTATTACACATTTACTATTTCAGGTACTACACTGGCTATTGTGCCTCCTATACTATAATCCTTCCACCCTCATGCCATCCTGTAAACCCCTGCAAGTATTTTCAATTCTCATATATTTTCTAGATTTTCATGTAATTGAAAACATACTTTTGTTTTTGAACTACTCATAGTGACTTCTGTCATGCAAAATCTATATTAAACACACATCCAGATCTCTTTACAGCTTAACAGGGATTTTTCTTTTTATAGATAAGTAAATTCCTATATAGTGATGTAGTACAGTTGGCTTAGCTGTTCATTACTTTCTGAAAAGTATCGCCATTCTTTTCAATTTCTGATATTATGAATAATGCTGTTGTGCGCATTCATGGGAGTGATGAAAATATTTAGGAGTAGAATAATGGAACCAAATATATTGAGTTTTGTAAAATTATATCATCTTCTGAAATACTTTCAAACTATCTTCAAAGATGTGTAATGACTGATGAATGAAATTACTACTTTTCATGTTTACTAGAATTTGATGTTAATAGGTCTTAGCCTTTTTTATTGGTTATTTTCTTTATTCACATTTCAAATGTTAACCCCCCCCTCTCAGTTTCCCCTTTACAAGCCTATCCTGGGTCATCAAGCCTCCACAGGACCAAGGGGCCACAGTGCTGCCAGATAACACGATCCTCTGTTACATGTCTAGCTGGAGCCATGGTTACCCCCTGTGTTCTCTTTGGTTGTGATTTGGTCCCTGAGAGTTTTGAAGGATCTGGATGGTTGATATTGTTGTTCTTCCTATGGGGTTGCACACCCCTTTAGCTCCTACAGTCCTTGCACTAGCTCCTCCATTGGGGTCCCCACGCTCAGTCTGATGTTTGGCTGTGTACATCTGCATCTGTATTGGTCTGACTCTGGCACAGCCTCTCAGAGGACAGCTATACTGGGCTCCTGTAAGCATGTACCTCCTGGTATAAGGATAGTGTCTGGGTTTGGTGTCAGCAGGTGGGATGGATCCCCAGGGGACCAGTCTCTGATTGGCCTTCCCTTCAGTTTCTGCTCCACCCTTTGTCCTTGCATTTCCCTTTGACAGGAGGAATTCTGGATTAATATTTTTGAGGTGGGTGGGTGGCCCCAAACCTCCACTGGGGGCCATGCCTATTCACTGGCTATGGTCTCTACAGGCTCTATCTCCCAATTTATTAGGGATTTTGGCTAAAGTCCTCTCTGTTGGGTCCTAAGAACCTGTGGGTGCTGGCATCTGGGACTTTCTAGTGGCCTATGATTTCCACATCCCCCATTGCTGCAAACTCTGTTTATTTCCTGACCCCTCTGTATCCCCCGTTACTCCCATATCTAAATTGGGCCCCCCTTTTCCCTCCCCCATCATCTCTCCCTCACAGATCCCTTTCTCCCTCTTCTTCCCAGAGATTATTCTCTAACCCCCTACTGAGCAGTACTATAACATCTAAATTTTGGTATGATCTTCTTTCCTCTTGGGTTTCATAATGTCTTTGAGTAGTATCATGAGTATTCTGAGGTTTTTTGTTTTTGTTTTTGTTTTTTTGTTTTTTGTTTTTTGTTTTTTTAGCTAATATCCACATATCAGTGAGTGCATGCCATGTATGTTCTTTTGTGGGTTATCTCAACTAGGATGACATTTTCTAGTTCCATCCATTTGCCTGAAATTTTCATGAGATTATTGTTTTTAATAGCTGAGTAGTACTCCATAGTGTAAATGTACCACAATTTCTGTCCATTCCTCTGTTGAAGGACATCTGGGTTCTTTCAGTTTCTGGCTATTATAAATAAGGCTGCTATGTGAACATAATGGGCACGTGTCCTTGTTGTTATATGTTGGGGCATCTTTTTGGGTATATGCCCAGGAGGTGAATATCGCTGGGTCCTCAGGTAGTTCAATGTCCAATTTTCTGAGAAACTCCCAGACTGATTTCAGAATGGTTGTACCAGTCTGTAATCCCACCAACAATGGAGGTGTTCCTCTTTCTCTCATCCTCCCCAGCATCTGTTGTCACCCTGAGATTTTGACTGTAGCCCTTCTGACTGTATGAGGTGGAATCTCAGGGGTTGTTTTAATTCTGTTACCTGATGTACATTTCTTTAAACCTCACCCATTAGTTATTCCTTGGTGAAATTCTTTCTTCCTTTGTACCCCATTTTTTATATGGAGTTATTTGCCTCTCTAGGGGAGTCTAACTTCTTGAGTTCTTTATATATTTTGGATATTAGCCCTCTATCAGATGTAGGATTGGTAAAGATCTTTTCCCAATATGTTAGTTGGCTTTTTGTCCTAATGACAGTGTACTTTGCTTTACAGAAGCTTTGCAGTTTTTTGTTTCTTTTTTTTTTTGACCCAATTGATAAGATATAGTTGCCCACTTAAACATACAAAGCCCAGTACCATCCATCCCTTGAGAACATTAATAACAACCTGTAAATACACAGAGCAGAATCTTAACATCATCTGCCATGGCTTCTCACCCTCTCCTCTCTCCTCTCTTCTTTCCTCTAGTCTCCTCCTCTCCTTCAAGCTTCTCTCATGTCCTCCTTCTCCTCCAATGACAGGCCTCCTTCTATCCTGTACCACCCTTCACCTGTACTTACCAAATTCAATGGGAGAAGGTTCTGGTGAAAGTCACCTGAGTTCTGAGTATGTGACTAGGCACCTGTCCTTGGGGCAGTGGAATTAGCATCAAAAAACAGATAACTTCAGGGCAAACCACAACATTTCCCCCTTTTTGTCCAGTTAAAAAGCCTTTTCATTTATATATAAATTGAGTACAATTATTACCATTCTACAATTTATAAAGCATGTGATATACTCAACACCCAGTCCATTACTATATCAGTTAGACAGAACATTTAGTTATTCATTCCAGCTTAAGAAAGGCTTAAAATCTATATTATATCTTGGCTAGCTTGTATGCTAACTGATAACTTTAATAAAATGTGTATTACCACAGTTAAACAGCCTGATAGGCTATGAAATTATAATCAGTCTTCAACCCCATCAGAAATCTGAGAATGACCAAATATCTATACACATAGGAAGCCTAACATGGCTTCCCATGGAACTGAAGGTTGTGAGACAAATCTCCATTGTAAAGTCCTATTAGCAACATGTGAAGGCACAAGTCTTCAGCCTTCTGTTAAAAATCAACTGACAGACTCTTGAAATGCAGATTTCAAAGGGCTGATCACCCTGTCTTGGCAGGGTTTATCAGTCAACTATTCTGCTTAACTTGTCCTTTTCTGGACAGTATTAGTCTACAGATGAAACAGGCAGTTTTGTGCAGTGGCTGCCTACCCACAAAGTATTGCCTCACCTGGATGTAGAGATGTTCAAATTCTTCATTCAAATCCAAAAGGGAACTAGGAACAGATATGTCTCAACAAAGATAAATAACTTCAAATCTCAAATTTGTAGTTTCTAACGTTTTTGAAAACCATCTGTCTATAAGACAATCTGAACTGTTGTCTCCATATCCTAAATTTTATCTTGAAGGTACTCTCACAAACTCAAGTCATGACTTACTTTTTGAATCTTAACTCACTTGGGTGTAATAAACTCAGAAGTTTGTAATGACAACAATGAAGGACTGGCTCTAAACCTTGTACTTTTAAACTTTTTTTTGACAATTCTATATCAAAGCAGATATGATTTCAGCTTAGTTAACAAATGAGTTACGACTGTACAATTCAATCTACCTAATTCCTCCTGTTAAATTACAACCATTTCTAAATTCTCTAAAAAACAACTTTAGAATAACCACTTTCACCCCCCAAAGTCCAGGGAATTGGGCATTGACGCTCCTCCATAACTTCTTCAAGCTGTGTACATGGGCATTGAGATATCCTTAGGGGTAAGGGATAGGAAGAATAAACAAATTTTGTAGCCGATGTGTCCCTGACTGGACAGCCTGAAAATCCTTGAGACCAAGATTCCAAGTAGGCACACTCTGTAAAATACAATTCTCAAGACAAAAGTTTAGGAGAAATCAGGGTATCTTTTTGTTTGATTCTCTTGAATACATTTTTTTCGGGTGGTCTGCCTCTCTATCAAATCTGATCAGTATGACTCTCTCTGTGAGGTTTCCAGAGCCTAATCACACTTTTTAAAACACAAGAACCTTTCTCCCAAAATACTATTTCCTTAGTCTGAAACCAGAAAAGATTGTATCTTGTACTCTCTCCCAGGTAATAATATAACCACGACTCAGTCACACCCACTTATGAAGACTAAACATTTTTAAAAAAGGAAGTAATTAAACAATGAGCCTGATAGGCTTTTTGTACTCTATTAAGCAGAAATGAACCCAAAATTTCCGTGGAGCCCACGTTAACGGACTTTAAGCTTTCTACCTTCTATCAATTCACTATCAAAAGCAACATATCAAACCTAGAACTTTGCCCCAAATATCTCAATCTGTTAAGCTTCTACAGACCACCAGATTTTATTTAAACTCAATAGCCTACAATATGCCGCATTACTCTCTCCTGGTGTTACAGACATTTTATTGCAACTCTGCCCAGAGTTAGTGACCAATTTTCTAAATAAGACAATCACCCAAATAATCCCTTTCTCACCAAATCAATTCCTATCAATAAGCAACAAACAACAAAAACTCGGACTTTGCCCAAAATATATCCATCTGTTAATCTCTCTTTTAGGCCACAGATTTTTTCTTTAACTTATATGCTTCTATAATATATACCATTCACTCTCCCTGGTGTTTACAGACATTTCATCACAACTCTACTTGGAGTTAATGACTAATTTTTCCCCTAAATTCTGAACCGTGGGTGAAAATCCCCACCCCTGAGATTCAGGTAATCTCTTTACTCTCTTCTTTCTAAAAACAAACTTAATCACCTTTTTTAATACCTGTAATTAGAGTAGCTTGTCTAACTAGGTTTCAACCCAAATTTCCATGGGGCCCCACGTTAAAAGAAATAGAATCCTGAAAGACTTTCTAAACAACTTTCTTTAAAAAGCAGCTTTTAATCTCTAACTCTCTGAGCTACCATTATTTATCACACAGCAGGGGACCGACAGCCTTGCTAGCCCATGGCTTCCCTGCATTTCTTTGTTTGAATTCCCAACCCTTAAGATATCTCATGACTTAAACATGCATGGCCTCCTCTTATAGAAAATAAAAACTTTCTCTCAACTCTTAAGATTGAACCTTGATTCTTCATCACCTTGGTTATCCATCTGTTGTAAAATATAAAAAAATATAAAAAGTATTGTTGTCTTTTTACCTCACTGAGTCCAGCACCTCGGTGCCCCAGATATCTGCTAGATCAGCAGAAACTTATCCAACTCCTCAGTGGCCCAGTGTCTATAGCTGCCGCACACTTTCCACTCAAACCCTCACATAAAGAACACACTTACAATAATCTTAGATCAATTGATAAGATATAGTGCCCTTAAACATACAAAGCCCGGTACCATCATCCATAGGAACATTAATAACAACCTGTAAATACACAGAGCAGAATCTTAACATCATCTGCCATGGCTTCTCACCCTCTCCTTTCTGTTCTAGCTTTAAGGCCTTTTATGAAGGGCCTTTTATCTGGATTCTTGGTCTTGGAGCATATGTTCCATTGGTGTTTTTGTTGGGAAATTTTCCCCAGTGACCCCTGTGTTCAAGGACTCTTCCCATTTTGTCTTTAGTTGCCATTCTGGTTTTTGTGGAGGTCTGATGGTTCACTTGGAGCTATGGGGTCTGATGAAGGTTTGGATGAGCATTATTCTACATGCTGACCTCCAGTTGAATAAGCACCACTTGGTGAATATGCTATCTTTGACTCATTGAATGGTTTTAGGTCCTTTGTCAAAGAGTTCAAGTGACCATGGTTGTAGGTTCAAAAGGTCTTCAATAAATTTCCTGCATCTATCTGGGGGTCATTAGGAATCATACGGTTTTCAATGAATTGCGTTTTTTGTAATACTGACTTCAGGTCAAGGGATGGTGATGGTGGAAATTTCTTTATTGTTGAAAATAGTTTTCATCCTGGGTTTTGTTATTTCAATGAAGGTGGGAGGAGACCTTCTAACTCTTGGAAGAATTGAGTTGGAATTTTGATGGGCCTGCTCAGATTAGCTTCCTTGTAGGACTTTCAGATGGCAATTTTCTTATTAATTCTAACAATTTGTAATAGGAGATCCTTTCCAAAAGAGATTTCTTCATTTCTTTTTAAATGAAGTTCTTGTCATATAGATCTTTCCCTTGCTTGATTAGAGTTAACCAATGTATAATATGTATATTGTTGCTCTGGTGAAGGGTAATCCCTTTCACTGAACTTCTTTCTCAAAGTCCATACCATTTGGTAGGCTCAATTACCGATTGGCTTAGTTAATTTTATATTCAGCCACTTTCTAAAGTTGATTTAGTCTACAATTTTGTTCTATTGGTCCTATATTTTTTCTTTCATCCTACATTTTCCCTAATATCTGGTAGGAACATAGAATATCTTGAAAAAAAGAGAGAGAAAAATCCTAGACCCATTTGAACTCTTTGGTTGCCTGTTGCCTGGCTAGAACTTCAAGTACTATCTATTGAATAGATCCATCAAGAATGGGCAGCCTGTCTTTAAATGATTTGGACTGAGATTGCCTCAAATTTCTCTTGTTTATCTCTTCCCAAATGGTGGCTACTAGTTTGCTGTATTTCTTGATTCCTGCTTTTTGGGGACCCCATTGGGATTCCTCTTCTAGGACAATGCTTAACATCATTAAGTAGTATATTTTGTCAAAGGCTTTGAAGCATCTGATAAGATGATCATGACTTTTTTTTTGGTCTCATCCACTGGAAGCTATCCCTGGGGGAAGCCTTTTGATCATGCTGAATGATCCTTTGAGGTTGGATCAAACAGGATTTGGTTTAAGGATTTTTTTTCTCAATTCTTGAGCGTTTTCTTGATAGGGCTGCTTTACATTTCAATTGTAATCCTATTTTCCTCTTTGAACCCCTTACACCTCCTCATTTCCTGCTTCTGGAAGTTGCTCCCCTCCCAGCCACCAGTTCAGACCTCAATTTTTAAATTTTTATTTCTTTATATATTTGTTGGACTGTATTTCAAATGTAAGGTTTGGACAAATTTTATTGAGTGTTTTTGCATCAATATTCATGAGTGAAATTGTTCTGAAATTCTCTTTCTTTGTTGGGTCTTTTGTGGTTTAGGTATAAGCGTAATTGTGGTTTCAAACAATGAATTGGGTAGTGTTCCTACTGTTTCTATTTTGTGGAATAATTTGAAAAGTATTGGTATTAGGTCTTCTTTGAAGGTCTGATAGAATTGTGCACTAAACCCATCTGATCCTGGGGTTTTTATGGTTAGGAGACTTTTAATGACTGCTTTTATTTCTTTAAGGGTTATGAGACTGTTTAGATGGCTTATCTGATCTTGATTTAACTTTGGTACCTGGTGTATTTAGGAAAATTGTCCATTTCTCCAGATTTTAAAGAAATGAGAAGCTTTTATGGTAGGCTCTAATAAAATTTCTTCAGCAGACTATTTGCTATGTCTCCCTTTTCAATTCCAGTTAATTTGAATAGTGCCTCTGTGTGCCATATGGTTAGTCTTGCTAAGGTTTTATCCCAAAGAACCAGCCCAATTTTTGTTGAATCTTTGTATAGTTTTTTGTTTCTACTTGAAGTCACATTTCAAGCCAATTACTTTGATTATTTCCTCTGTTTATCCTTCTGGGTGTATTTGCTTTTTTGTTCTAAGCTTTCAGGTGTGCTGTCAAGTTGTTGGTGACATCATCCAGTTTCCACAGAGACATTGTTGAACTATAATATTTTTTCCCTTAGTTTTTTTCATTATTCCTTTCGGTTTCGGCAAACATCCCCCTCCCCTCCCTTCCTTATGGGTGTTCCCTCCGACCCTCCCCATTGCCGCCCCCCTCAACAGTCTAGTTCACTGGGGTTCAGTCTTAGCAGGACCCAGGCTTCCCCTTCCACTGGTGCTCTTACTAGGATATTCATTGCTACCTATGAGGTCAGGAGTCCAGGGTCAGTCCATGTATAGTCTTTAGGTAGTGGCTTGTCCCTGGAAGCTCTGGTTGCTTGTCATTGTTGTACATATGGGGTCTCGAGAGCCCCTTCAATCTCTTCAGTTCTTTCTCTGATTCCTTCAGCAGGGGTCATTCTCCAGTTCAGTGGTTTCTGGCTGACATTCGCCTCTGTTGCTGTATTCTGGCTGTGTCTCTCAGGGCTATCTACACTTCTGAACTTCTTTGCTTCATCCATCTTGTCTAATTGGGTGGCTGTATATATATGGGCCACATGTGGGGCAGGCTCTGAATGGATGTTCCTTCAGTCTCTGTTTTAATCTTTGCCTCTCTCTTCCCTGCCAAGGGTATTCTTGTTCCCCTTTTAAAGAAGGAGTGAAGCATTCACATTTTAATCCTCCGTCTTGAGAGTTTCATTGTTCTAGGCATCTAGGGTAATTCGGCATTTGGGTATAGCCCAATGGTGCATACTGTGTATGTCTTTCTGTGATTAGGTTAGCTCCTCAGGGATATTTTCAGTTCCAACCATTGCCTACAAATTTCATAACTTCCGTTTTTTGATAGCTGAGTAATATTCCATTGTGTAGATACCATTTTCTGTATTCATTCCTCTGTTGAAAGGGCATCTGGGTTCTTTCAGCTTCTGGCTATTATAAATAAGGCTGCGATGAACATAGTGGAGCACATGTCTTTTTTTATATGTTGGGGCATCTTTTGGGTATATGCCCAGGAGAGGATAGCTGGATCCTCAGGCAGTTCAATCCAGATTTTCAGGAACCTCAGACTGATTTCCAGAATGGTTGTAGCAGTCTGCAATCCACAACAATGGAGGTGTGTTCCCCTTTCTCCCATCCTGCGCCAGCATTTTGCTGTCACCTGTTTTTGATCTTAGCCATTCTCACTGGTGTGAGGTGAAATCTCAAGTTGTTTGATTGCATTCCCTTATGACTAAAGATGTTGAACATTTCTTTAGGTGTGTTTCTCAGCCATTCGGCATTCCTCAGCTGTGAATTCTGTTTAGCTCTGAACCCCATTTTTAATAGGTTATTTGTCTCCCTTGATCTAACTTTTGAGTTCTTTGTATATTTTGGATATAAGCCCTCTATCTGTTGTAGGATTGGTAAAGATCTTTTCCCAATCTGTTGGTTCGTTTGTTTGTCCTTTTTGCCTTACAATTTTGCAGTTTTTGAGATCCCATTTTGTCGATTCTTGATCTTAGAGCATTGCCATTGGTGTTTTGTTCAGGAAATTTTTTCAGTGCCCATGTGTTTCCAGATGCTTCCCTAGTTTTTCTTCTATTAGTTTGAGTGTGTCTGGTTTGATGTGGAGGTCCTTGATCCACTTGGACTTAGCTTTGTACAGGGTGATAGCATGGATCGATCTGCATTCTTCACATGTTGACCTCCATGAACCAGCACCATTTGCTGAAAATACTATCTTTTTTCCATTGGATGGTTTTGGCTCCTTTGTCAAAAATCAAGTGCCCATAGGTGTGTGGGTTCATTTCTGGGTCTTCAATTCGGTTCCATTGGTCTATCTGTCTGTCTCTGTACCAATACCATGCAGTTTTTATCACTATTGCTCTGTAATACTGCTTGAGTTCAGGGATAGTGATTCCCCCTGAAGTCCTTTTATTGTTGAGGATAGTTTTAGCTATCCTGGGTTTTTTGTTATTCCAGATGAATTTGCAAATTGTTCTGTCTAACTCTTTGAAGAATTGGATTGGTATTTTTGATGGGGATTGTGAATCTGTAGATCGCTTTTGTTAAAATGGCCATTTTACTATATTAATCCTGCAATCCATGAGCATGGGAGATCTTTCCCTTCTGAGGTCTTCTTCAATTTCTTTCTTCAGTGTCTTGAAGTTCTTGTACAGATCTTTTACTTGCTTGGTTAAAGTCACACCGAGGTACATTATATTATTTGGGTCTATTATGAAGAATTCGTTTCCTAATTTCTTTTCGGCTTGTTTCTCTTTGTGTAGAGAGCTACTGATTTATTTGAGTTAATTTTAGCCACTTTGCTGAAGTTGTTTATCCAGCTTTTAGTAGTTCTCTGAATGTTTTTTGGGCGTCTTAAATATACTATCATCATCTGCAAATAGTGATATTTTGACTTCTTCTTTTCGGATCTGTATCCCCTTGACCTCCTTTTGTTGTCTGATTGCTCTGGCTAGAACTTCAAGAACTATATTGAATAAGTAGGGAGAGAGTGGGCAGCCTTGTCTAGTCCCTGATTTTAGTGGGATTGCTTCAGGTTTCTCTCCATTTAGTTTAATGTTAGCAACTGGTTTGCTGTATATGGCTTTTACTATGTTTAGGTATGGGCCTTGTATTCCTATTCTTTCCAGGACTTTTATCATGAAGGGGTGTTGAATTTTGTCAAATGCTTTCTCAGCATCTAATGAAATGATCATGTGGTTTTGTTCTTTCAGTTTGTTTATATAATGGATCACGTTGATGGTTTTCTGTATATTAAAGCATCCCTGCATGCCTGGGATGAAGCCTACTTGATCATGGTGGATGATTGTTTTGATGTGCTCTTGGATTCGGTTTGCCAGAATTTTGTTGAGTATTTTTGCGTCAATGTTCATAAGGGAAATTGGTCTGAAGTTCTCTTTCTTTGTTGGGTCTTTGTGTGGTTTAGGTATAAGAGTAATTGTGGCTTCATAGAAGGAATTCGGTAGTGCTCCATCTGTTTCAATTTTGTGGAATAGTTTGGATAATATTGGTATGAGGTCTTCTATGAAGGTCTGATAGAATTCTGCACTAAACCCGTCTGGACCTGGGCTCTTTTTGGTTGGGAGACCTTTAATGACTGTTTCTATTTCCCTTAGGAGTTATAAGGGGTTGTTTAACTGGTTTATCTGTTCCTAAATTTAACCAGTACCTGGTATCTGTCTGGAAATTGTCCATTTCCTGCAATTTTTCAAGTTTTGTTGAATATAGGCTTTTTATAGTAAAGATCTGATGATTTTTTGAATTTCCTCTGAATCTGTAGTTATGTCTCCCTTTTTTTGTCTCCTGATTTTGTTAATTTGGACACCTCTCTGTGTCCTCTCGTTAATCTAGCTAGGGGTTTTATCTATCTTGTTGATTTCTCAAGAACCAACTTTTGGTTCTGTTGGTTCTTTCTATGGTCCTTTTTGTTTCCACTTGGTTGATTTCAGCTCTGAGTTTGATTATTTCCTGCCTTCTCTCCTCCTGAAATTGTATTTGCTTCTTTTTTGTTCTAGAGCTTTTTAGGTGTGCTGTCAAGCTGCTGACATATGCTCTTTCCTGTTTCTTTCTGCAGGCACTCAGCGCTATGAGTTTTCCTCTTAGCACAGCTTTCATTGTGTCCCATAAGTTTGGGTATGTTGTACCTTCATTTTCATTAAATTCTAAAAAGTTTTTTATTTCTTTCTTTATTTCTTCAACCAGGTTATCATTGAGTGAAGCATTGTTCAGTTTCCACGTATATGGGCATTCTTCCTTATTGTTATTGAATACCAGCGTTAGGCCATTGGGTGGTCCCGATATTTGCATGGGATTATTTCTATCTTTCTGTACCTGTTGAGACCTGTTTTTTGACCAATTATATGATCAATTTTGGAGAAAGTACCATGAGGAGCTGAGAAGAAGGTATATCCTTTTGCATTAGGGTAGAACGTTCTATAAATATCCGTTAAGTCCATTTGGCTCATGACTTCTCTTAGTCTGTCTACGTCTCTGTTTAATTTCTGTTTCCATGATCTGTCCATTGATGAGAGTGGGGTGTTGAAATCTCCTACTATTATTGTGGGAGGTGCAATGTGTGTTTTGAGCTTTAGTAAGGTTTCTTTTACGTATGTAGGTGCCCTTGTATTTGGGGCATAGATATTTAGGATTGAGAGTTCATCTTGGTGGATTTTTCCTTTGATGAATATAAAGTGTCCTTCCTTATCTTTTTTGATGACTTTTAGTTGGAAATTGATTTTATTTGATATTAGAATGGCTACTCCAGCTTGCTTCTTCTGACCATTTGCTTGGAAAGTTGTTTCCCAGCCTTTCACTCTGAGGTAGTGTCTGTCTTTGTCTCTGAGGTGTGTTTCCTGTAGGCAGCAGAATACAGGGTCCTCGTTGTGTATCCAGTTTGCTAATCTATGTCTTTTTATTGGGGAGTTGAGGCCATTGATGTTGAGAGATATTAAGGAATAGTGATTATTGCTTCCTGTTATATTCATATTTGGATGTGAGGTTGTGTTTGTGTGCTTTTCTTCTCTTTGTTTTGTTGCCAAGACGATTAGATTCTTGCCTCTTCTTGGGTATAGCTTGCCTCCTTATGTTGGGCTTTACCATTTATTATCCTTTGTAGTGCTGGATTTGTAGAAAGATATTGTGTAAATTTGGTTTTGTCATGGAATATCTTGGTTTTCCATCTATATTAGTGAAGTTTTGCAGGATCTGATAGCCTGGGCTGGCATTTGTGTTCTCTTAGGGTCTGTATGACATCAGTCCAGTATCTTCTGGCCTTCATAGTTCTGGCGAAAAGTCTGGTGTGATTCTGATAGGTCTGCCTTTCTATGTTACTTGACCTTTTTCTCTTACTGCTTTTAATATTCTTTCTTTTTATTTTGAGGCGTTTAGTGTTTGACTATTATGTGACTGTGAAGGAGTGTTTCTTTTCTGGTCAATCTGTTTGGAGGTTCTATGACTTCTTGTACCTTATGGGTATCTCTTTTTTTTAGGTTGAGGAAGTTTTTCTTCTATGATTTTGTTGAAGATATTTACTGGTCCTTTGAGCTGGGAGTCTTCACTCTCTTCTATACCCTATTATCCTTAGGTTTTGATCTTCTCATTGAGTCTAGATTTCCTGTATGTTTTGGATGATAGCTTTCCGCTTTTACACTATCTTTGACGGTTGAGTCAATGATTTTATAGAATCTTTGCTCTGAGATTTCTCTTCATCTCTTGTATTCGTGAGCTTGTATCTACAGCTCTTGTCTCTTCTTTTGGTTTCTATCCAGGGTTATTCCATGTGTTCTTTTCTTGATTGCTTCTATTTCCATTTTAATTCAGCTGTTTGTTTGTGTTTTTGGGAATTCTTTCAGGGGATTTTTGATTGTCTCTCTGTAGGCTTCTGTTGTTCTCTATAAAGGGTTCTTCATGTCTTTCTTGAAGTCCTCAACATCATGATCAAATATGATTTTGAAACTAGATCTTGCTTTTCTGGTGTGTTTTGGATATTCATGTTTGTTTTGGTGGGAGAATTGGACTCCGATGATGTCCTGTAGTCTTGGTTTCTGTTGCTTGTGTTCCTAAACTTGCCTCGCCATCAGGTCTCTCTTGTTACTGTTCTGCTAATTCTGACAGTGGCTAGACTGTCCTATAAACCCTGTGCCGAGTGCTGTAGACCTATTTTACTGTTTTCTTTCAGCCAGTTATGGGGACAAGTGTTCTGCTTTGATTTGTCTCTCTACAGGTCTTCAGCTGTGTGGTAATCTTGAGTTCACCCCCTTGCAGCAGAAAGTTGGTCTTACCTGTGGTCCCAGGTCTTCAGCTGTTCGGGCTCCAGTGGCAGCAACCCGGGAGGCCTGTCTCCGTGAGGGTTCCAGATGGCCTCGGTGTTTTCCTCTGGGCATGGTCATCTCTCTTCTGGTTTAAGGCATGTCTGCCTCTCAGGACAGCTCTCCTCCACAGGGATTTGGGTGCAGAGAACTGTTTATCCGGTCTGTTTCCTTGTTGGTCCCAGGGCTCAAGCCCTCTTAATACAGTTTCGCCTTTTTGGGATGTGGGCAGGGGTGGGCAGTGTTGGTGGTCTCTTCTGCTCTGCAGCCTCAGGTGCCACCTGACCAGGCGGTGGGAAGATCTCTCCCGCGGTTCTCCACCTCTTTCCCAGTTTCCTGGCATCAGTCCCAAACCCTCCCTCTTCGTGCATTCTCCCTCTCCTGGGGTTCCAAGCCCTACACTGGGGGCCTGGCAGGACAAGGGGTGTTTTCCTCTGCTACATAAGCAGTTGTGGAGACCAGGGGTCCAACGTCTTAGGGTACTGGTTGATCCTGGAAGCTCTGGTTGGTTGACACTGTTGTTCTTATGGAGTTGCAAGCCCCTTCAGTTCTTTCAGTCCTTTCTCTAATTCCTCCAACGGGGGTCCTGTTCTCAGCTCGGTGGTTTGCTGCTAGCATTCGCCTCTGTATTTGACATGTTCTGGCTGTGTCTCTCAGTAGAGATCTATATCCAGTTCCTGTCAGCATGTACTTCTTAGTTTCATCCATCTGATCTAGTTTTGGTGGCTGTATATATATAGGCCACATAACATGTGGGGAAGGCTCTGAATGGCCTTTCCTTCAGTTTCTGCTCTAAACTTTGTCTCCCTATACCCTTCCATGGATATTTTTGTTGCCATTTTAAAGAAGGAGTGAAGCATCCACATTTTGGTTATCCTTCTTGAGTTTCATGTGGTCTGTACATTGCATCTTGGGTAATTCGAGCATTTGGGCTAATATCCACTTATCAATGAGTGCATACCATGTGTGTTTTTCCGTGATTGGGTTACCTCATGCAGGATGATATTTTCTAGTTCCATCCATTTGATATCCATTTCATAAAGTCATTGTTTTTGATACCTGAGTAGTACTCCATTGTGTAGATGTACCACATTTTCTGTATCTATTCCTGTGTTGAAGAACATCTGGGTTCTTTCCAGCTTCTGGCTATTATAAATAAGGCCGCTATGAACATAGTGGAGAGGCTTGTTATGTGTTTGATTATATGGTCGGTTTTGGGTAAGTACCTTGAGGTGCCCAGAAGAAGGTATGTTCTTTTGTTTTAGGATGAAATGTTCTGTAGGTATCTGTTAAATCCATTTGGCTCATAACATGTTAGTTTCAGTGTGTCTCTGTTTAGTTTCTGTTTCCACGATCTGTCCATTGGTAGGAATAGGGTGCTAAAGTCTCCTACTATTATTGTGTGAGGCACCATGTGTGCTTTGAGCTTCAGTAACATTTCTTTTACATATGTGGATGCTCTTGCATTTTGGGCCTAGGTGTTCAGAATTGAGAGTTTCAGTTGATGGATTTTTCCTCGAATGTCTATGTAGTATCCTTCCCAATCTTTTTTGATAACTTTTAGTTAAAAGTCTATATTATTGGTCTTAGATTTTAACTATTTTCAATGTTCTTATAATTTACGGCTTGGCAAAAACAAATAATTTTGGAGTTTTTTTCCTATCCTTATTTCACACCTGTATAGCTTTCATGGTGTAATGGCTCTTCAGAACCTTCTGATAGGGTTATATTCTTTTGAAAATGGTGTTTGGATATTTTGGATAAAATTTCTTTATCATATATATGTTTGGAAATGGTTTCTTCCAGTGACTTGTAGTTTTTTTTCTTTCAACAGTGTATTTCATACTTTAAACCACAGATCGTACTTTTAGTGTTGTTGAATATAAGGCTCAAACATCATGAAATTGAGAGGAATTCAGGAAAACGTGAGAGTATGAGGAAAAATGTGAGGTGGAAATGATGTAAATACAGTACTTATATCTGGAATTCTCAAATAATAAAATAAATTTTAAAAAGAATTAAGATATTATGATGGTGTTTCAAGTAAAAATAATTAAAAGATCCCAATTGAAAACATGGAATATACACATGTGTGTCCATGAATGCATGTGTATTTGTATGTTTTATAACAAAGGTATCTTTGCTACTTTGCTTGGCAGTGATTAATGGATGATTCATTCAACAAATTTTACTGGGGTAAATGAAAAGCCATACAGAAAAAAGAATTTGACCTTTATGTCACAACTTACACAAAAGTTAATTCTAATATGAATCATAAATCTCAATGAAAAAAGCAAATCAATAAAAATTCTAGGAGATAATAGGCATATTTTTGCAGCTGTAGAACAGGTAATGACTAAACAAAACAAACAGTAAAGACACTCTTGACTAATAATAAATGTAAACATTGGTAGATAGTACTGCATTAAATTTGAGAACTTTGTTTAGTATTTTTAAAGTAATGAAAATACAAGTCACACTGTGGTAGCAGGTGTTTGCAATGCTTCAAGTGAACCAGAAATCCCATCCATAATGTATAAATACTTTTACAAGTCAATTATAAAATGAGAGCATGACATAAAAATGTATAAGAGAATGAAATAGACTGTTCATTAACAAGATTCATAAAGATCCAATGAGCACATAAGTTATGTTTTGGAAGCATAGGAATATAAATGTACATCAATAGACGTTACTATAGCACAACCAGAATTGCTCAAGAAATTAAAATAATAGTCCGAATCAATTGCTGGTAAGAATGAACAGTGTTAGGGATGCTCAATATTTACATAACACTGGTGGAAGAATAATCTCTATACCCACCTGGGAAACAATGTTATTCATTATATCTGAATAATCATAATATATGCTAAAAATTGTTGAACATTCACATGAATGTTTATGATACAATTATTCATAATAGTCCCATCTTAGTCTGCTTTGTGCTATTAATAAAATATTGGACACTGTAATTTCTAAGGAGAAGAAATTAATTTCTCACAGACTTGGAGGCTGAGAATGCCAATATTAAATAGTCCTGTTAACCAGCATGGACCTTTTTGCTCTGTCACGCTATGGGAGAAAGAGAGGGTGAAAGAGAAAGAGTAATTTGACATAGGGAAAGCACATCCAAATGTAGACTTAGGTAATAAAAGGGAATTCACTAGTACAGGAAATGATGCCAACAATTTGCAAATTAGCTTATATGAAATTAAAGTATGCACAACAAGAGAAACTATCAGATTAGTGGGAGAGAAGAATAGGAGAAAATCTTTGCCACCTGCCTTGCCTCTCTCAGTCAGGTGGATTAATGTTTGCATAAATTACTGAAAAGCTGAAACATTAATATACCCCAAACCATCCAAACATAATAGAGCAACAACTCCCCAACTAATTGACCAGGATAATAAATAAAAAGCCCAGTACAAAGAATAGGTTACTTCTTTGGGTGTTGTTAACCAGGGAAGTAAGTCTCAGAAAAGGTAATTGTTAATCAAGAAGGAAAAGGGAAGTCAGAGTAAGACTGATACAGTGATGACAGTTTCTTTTGCTGGTTTGAAGGCGTTATTACCAGCCTAAACATGAATGCAGGCAAAATTCAATAATTGCCCTCAAGGTGTGTACAGAAAGAGTTCCAAGAAACTGATGCTACTTTTGGTTTAAAAAATATTTAAGGTAGATTCTTCTGAACACTGTTGTTTCTTTTCTGTCATAAACTCAGACAAGGCCAAGTCCTGACACAGTAACTCCATGGAGACAGAATAAACTAAATCTGCAAAAGTGCTTCAGACTCCAAGACAGAATTCTTTTGACAAGACATACATGTAGAAAATAGGAGAGAAATGTCCTGGTAACTCAAATACTCAAGAAGATTTTCTAAGGCTATTAGAGGACCACTTACCAGCCCTCAGCCAGGCTCCAGGTGAGTCAAAAAACCTGTTGGTTCCAATATCACTATACTTAATAGCATGTAAACGTGTATAGTTTTGAAATGTCCATAAGATATTCATCAATATAGAAAGATGATAAAACAAATATAAAGATGTTAGTTTAAAGTCAAAATCATTTCAAGTGATTTCAAATGTATTTCAAGTACCTTTTATGAACATAGTATAATCAAATTAGAAATTAATGCAAAAGACCAATTTCAAAACACTAGCAATGCTCTTTAAATATCATCTTCCCTGTACTTATTTAGTCTTTTAATATCAAATTATTACATTCATTATTATTAATTATTATTTAATAATAAAAAAGTAGATATTAAATCTTTTAATAAAAATTATT
This sequence comes from Rattus rattus, assembly GCF_011064425.1. NCBI lineage: Eukaryota > Metazoa > Chordata > Mammalia > Rodentia > Muridae > Rattus > Rattus rattus. The sequence goes on from NC_046172.1 coordinate 68,250,839, forward strand.
AAACCAAACAAATTAAAAGAGGAGATAAGTACAGAAAGGTTGATGATAGAGATGATAGATAGATAGATTGATAGATGAATGGATAACAGAGATAGAAGGAATAGGATAGACTGACAAATAGGTATATAGAAAGCAAAACATCAAATTAGGTTTTCAGCACATCCACCCAAATCTACTGAATTTAGTGTGCTCAAATGTTCTCTCTGGTGAGACTTCCCAGTAAAAAAAAACCCCAATGTCAGTAAATAGACAGGTGCTCAAACATCCAGTAGAAACCAACTGGGGAAGTTGAAGTTGTCAGCTGGGGTTGTAGATGGGGATTTCTTTCCATGGATAATTTCCTATGGCTGAATGTCAAATGTCAAATGTCAAATGTCAAACGTCTCTTTCCGACTATAGATCCTTTTAAGCCATAAGAGAAACAAGAGTATCATCTGTTGGAAATGGTTTACATTCTGTTTTCAAGGGCACAATGTTTCTTCTATTCAGTGACTATTTTGCCTTGCTTGTTACAGAGTTGGAGGGGGCAGGCCATTCTCAAAGAGCCTTGAAGGACAATTTAAGACAAACATGCAGCTGTAAAATGGGGAGTAAAGGGATTGAAGTTTGTTTTCAGAACCAACTTCTCAATGGTGTTACACTACATGACAATTTAACTTACTAGAAATTAAGTTGCCTTAACTAGAGCAGTGTTTCAGAAATTCAGAGCATTTGGTGTTTAGATATAAAAAAATGGGGAAATTAATTAAATATACATTTCAATTTTTACTTTAACATAGTATTTTATTGATTATTTGGAAATTTTACATAATTTGCCCCAATCACATTCACTTTTCAGTCCTCCCACGTCCATCCCCAACCTTTTTGACATCCCCAAAACAAAAGAAGAAGAAGAAAAATACCAAGTCTGACTTGGATTCACCATATAATCAATTGACTGGTGGGCAGTTATTTAAAGAAAACTGAGTCTTTCCTCACTCTTATCCCCAGCAGACTCCACTAACTGAGAATTACACTTCAACATTTCTATCACAGTTTTTAATTAATTTACTTTACACCCTGAACACCATTTGCCCTTCCTCCTCTACTCCAAACCCCTTCTCCCCTAACCTCATCTCCATTGCTATTCAAACCTCCTCACTTTCTTCTCATAAAAGGGGAGGCCTCCCATGGATATCAGCCAGCCCTAGCATATCAAGTTGCAGAAACACCAGATGCATCTTTTCCTGTTGATTTCAATATTTATTAAAACATTGAAAATTTCATACATATATACAACTGTATGCTTTGGTCAAATCTGTCACCCATTACCTTGCTTCCAAACATTCCCTATTCTCCTCCACCACATATTTCTTCAACTTTCACTTGCTCTTCGTTTTTAAAATTTACTAGTGTCAGTAAAAGAGCTGAAAGCCAGTTGCCAGGAGCACTGACATACCTGAGAGCACAGGTAAGACCAACTCTTCTGCTCCTAGCCACCTGCCTGCAGGCCTCAGGACACAAAAACCCAGGAGCAGTCTGGGACAGGACCCTTCCGGTTTCGGCCTGCATCCATACTGAACCAGTCCCCCAGCTTTCTGTAAACAGATCCAGCTGTAAAAAACAGATCTACAGGAGTGCTAACACATAGGCTTACAGGAGGGTCAAGCCACTGTCAGAGACAGCAAGACCAGCTAACACCAAGACACAACCTGCTGGCAAGAGGCAAGCACAGGAAACTAAGCAACAGAAACCAAAACTACTTTGCATCATCAGAGCCCAGTTCTCCCACCAAGGCAAATACTGGCTATCCAAACGCACTGGAAAAGCAAGATTTGGATTGAAAAATCACAACTCATAATGATGATAGAGGACTTTAAGAAGGACATAAATAAGTCTCTTAAAGAGATACAGGACAACACAGGTAAACAGGTAGAAGCCCTTAAAGAGGAAACAAAAATCCCTTAAAGAATTACAGGAAAACACAACCAAACAGGAGAAGAAATTGAAAAAAACCATCCAGGATTTTAAAATGGAAATACAAACAATGAAGAAATCACAAAGGGAGACAACCCTGGAGATAGAAAACCTAGGAAAGAGATCAGGAGTCATAGATGCAAGCATCACCAACAGAATACAAGAGATGGAAGAGAGAATCTCAGGAGCAGAAGATTCCATAGAAAACAATGAAACAACTGTCAAAGAAAATGTAAAATGCAAAAAGCCCTAATCAAAGCACCCAGAAATCCAGGACACAAGGGTAGGTCAAACCTAAGGATGTGGGTATAGAAGAGCAAAGACTCTAACCAAAAGGGCCAGTAAATATCTTCAACAAAATTACAGAAGAAAACTTCCCTAACCTAAAAAAAGTGCCCATTATCTTACAAAAGCCTACAGAACTCCAAATAGATTGGACCAGAAAAGAAATTCCTTCATCACATAATAGTCAAAGTAACAAATGCACAAAACAAAGAAAGAATGTTAAAAGCAGTAAGGGGAAAAAGTCAAGTAACAAATAAAGGTAGACCTATCAGAATTATACCAGACCGCACCAGAGACTATGAAAGTCAGAAGATGTCATACAGATGCTAAAAGAACACAAATGCCAGTCCAGGCTACTATATCCAGCAAAACTCTCAATTACCATAGATGGAGAAAACAAAATTTACACAACATCTTTATACAAATCTAGCTCTACAGGATAATAAATGTAAAACTCCAACACAAGTAGGGAAAATACACCCTTAAAAAAAGCAAGAAAGTAATCTTCTTGCAACAAACCCAAAAGAAGAAAGCCATGGAAACATAATTCCACCTCTAACAACAAAAATAAGAGGAAACAACAATAACTATTCCTTATTATCTCTTAACATCAATAGACTCAATTCCCCCAATAAAATACATAGTCTAACAAACTGGATACATAAAGAGGACCCAGCATTTTGCTGTGTACAGACACAAAGACAAACACTACCTCAGAGTAAAAGACTGGAAAACAATTTCCCAAGCAAATGATCCCAAGAAACAAGCTGGAGTAGCCATTCTAATATCAAAGAAAATTGACTTTCAACCAAGAGTTATCAAAAATGATAAGGAAGGACACTTCATATCCATCAAAAGAAAAATCCAGCAAGGTGAACTCTCAATCCTGAATATTTATGCTCCAAATGTGAGGGTAACTTCTTTCATAAAAGAAACCTTATTAAAGCTCAAAGCACACATTGCGTTTTACACAATAATAGTGGGAGATTTCAACACCCTCTCTCATCAATGGATAAGATAATGGAAGCAGAAAATAAAGAGGACATAGAGAAACTAACAGAAGTTATGAACAAAATGGATTTAATAGGTAATTATAGGACATTTTATCCTAGAACAAAAGAATATACCCTCTTCTCAGCACCTCATGGTACCTTCTCCAGAACTGACCATAGAATTGGTCACAAAACAGGCCTCAACAGATACAAGAAGATTGAAATAATCCTGTGCATCCTATCAGATCATCACGGACTAAGGCTGGTCTTCAATATCAACAAAAACAAAATCCCATATACAAACAAAAAAGAAATCCCATATACACATGGAAGTTGAATAATGCTACACTCAATGATAACTTGGTCAAGAAAGAAAGAAAGAAAGAAAGAAAGAAAGGAAGGAAGGAAGGAAGGAAGGAAGGAAGGAAGGAAGGAAGGAAGGAAGAAATTACACACTTTTTAAGAATTTAATGACAGTGAAGGCACAATATACCCAAACTTATGGGACACAAGGAAAGCAGTACTAAGAGGAAAACTCAGAGCTCTTAGTACCTCCAAAACGAAACAGGAGACAGCATACATTAGCAGCTTAACAGCACACCCAAAAGCTCTAGAACAAAAAGAAGCATATACACCCAAGAGGAGTAGAAGACCATCCATCATGGACAAGAAGGCTTCATCTAAGGGATGCAGGAATGGTTCAATATATGGAAACCCAACATTGTAATTCACTGTGTAAACAAACTCAAAGAAAAGAGCACATGATCATCTCACTAGATGCTGAGAAAGCATTTGGCAAAATTCAACACCTCTTTATGTTAAAAGTCTTGGAAAGATCAGGAATTCAAGGGCCATACCTAAACATAGTAAAAGCAATATACAGCAAACCAGTAGCCAACATCAAAGTAAATGGAAAGAAACTGGAAGCAATTTGACCAAAATCAGGGACTAGACAGGTTGGCCACTCTCCCCCTATCTATTCAACATAGTACTCGAAGTTCTAACCAGAGCAATTAGGCAATGAAAGGAGGTCAAATGGACACAGATTGGAAAGGAAGAAGTCAAAATATCACTATTTGTAGAAGATACGATAGTATACTTAAGTGACCCCAAAAGTTCCACCAGAGAACTACTAATCCTGATAAATAACTTCAACGAAGTGGCTGGACATAAAATTAACTCAAAAAAAATCAGTAGCCTTCCTCTACTCAAAGGATAAACAGGCTGAGAAAGAAATTAGGGAAATGGCAATCTACACAAGAGCAACAAATAACATAAAATACCTCGGTGTGACTTTCACCAAGCCTGTGAAAGATCTGTATGACAAGAACTTCAAGTCTCTGAAGAAAGAAATTGAGGAAGATCTCAGAAGATGGAAAAATCTCCCATGCTCATGGATTGCCAGGATTAATACAATAAAAATGGCCATCTTGCCAAAAGCAATCTACCGATTCAATACAATCCCCATTCAAATACTAACTCATAGAGATAGAAAGAGCAATTTGAAACTTCACTTAGAATAACAAAAAAAAAAAAAAACAAAAAACCCACAAGCAGGATGGAATGCATGTGTGATGGTTTAACTGAACCAAAAATCTGTAGCTAGGTAGATGAAAGGTCATAAAAGCGAGCCTAATTCTGATCTAATACAGCCAAATACTAATGTTATTATTCTGTGATGAAAGGCCATAAGTAATGCAACTTATAGGAGGAAAGGCATATTTTGGGTTTATGGTTCCAGAGAGACAAAAGCCAATGGGATAGAAACTTGAAATCAAGCACCAGGAAAAGCTGAAATCATATGTCTCAAATCATAGACATAAAACAGAGAAAGTGAACTCAAAATGGTAAGAGCCTTTAAACATTTAAAGCCTATCTGTGGTAACACACTTCTGTCTCAGTTGTTCTTCTATTTTATTGAAGAAATACCATGACCAAGACAACTCATAAAATAAATCATTTAGTGGGAGGAGGATTGCTTACAGTTTAGGAGGGTTAGTGCATCCTAATCTATATACAGAAAGAGAGACAGAGACAGAGACAGAGACAGACAGAGAGAGAGCCTGGGGTGGCATGGGCTTTTGAAACCTCAAAGCCTAACCTCAGTAATATAGTCCATTAAAGACCACACCACTTCAACAAAGCCACACCTACAAATCCTTCCCCACCAAAGCTTCACCAATTAGAGACAAAACATTCAAACATGAGCCTATGGGGACCATTCTCCTTCAAACCATCATACATCTTAAACTTCCTCAAACATTGCCAATAACTATGAGCTAAGTAATCAAATAGTAGGCACCATAGGGAACATATTTATTTGAACCATTGCATATATGTGTATATATCAAAATGCATAGATACTAATAACTTAGCTGAAGTCTTCTGACCAACATTAAAATAAAATTAATATCAATTGTAGAAAATATATTTCACAAAATAGAATTAGAAAAATGCCCCTTATTCTTATGCAGATAAGTTTTATTAAAATTAGCCAACACAGTACAAAGAAATGAAACTACAACAATATATTTTGTGATTACATATTAAAATGTCTAAAATATTAGCAAATTCAAGCCACAAACATAAAAAGGTTAATATTATAGTACCAAGAGTGTATATACAAGGAATGCAATGCTCATAATTAATATAAATCACCATAATAAAATTAAATGATTTCATGATAATATCAGTTGAGGGTGGAAAAAAGAATATTTGGCATTAAATATTGTTTTTGAGAAAAACATCTCAGAAAATGAGAAAGATGGAAGTTTAGCCTGATGAAGGACATTTTAAATACAAAACAAAAACTATATTGTGAAAGACTGAATGCCTTCTACCAAAGACTAAGACATAGGATGACCACTCTCCACATTCTAGATTCATATTTAAGATTTGGTTCAGGTCATTAAAACATTAATCCTATGATTTAAAATTGTATATATTTAATTTTTTATTTAGTTATACCATCTATTTATATAGAGTATGTAACTTAGGAAGTGATTTTAGTTTAAGTATTAAGTGATTTAGTTAAGTATTATATGTGTGGTTTTCTGATATTACTTGATATACTTCTGTATTACTTGTTGAAATGTCAAATATTCACTAGAAATGTATTGGGCTCTGTGAAGACTCCATGGGTGTATTTGTGTAGTTGTATTATTGGACAGTCTATTTAGTTCCTTATTTCTTTTATACCAATTACAATAGTCAGTTTTTCATGTCTGTGAAAAAATGCCTGAAGAGACAAAGGACAGAATATCATTTTGGCTCCTGATTTCGGAGTATCAGATCATGGCCACTTGATTAGTCACTTTGTGCCAAAAGTGAAGACAAATGCCATGGTAGACAAGGATAGGACAAACCTAAAAAGAAGGTTGCTGTCAATTACCTATTTCTCTCAAATAGGACCCCGTTTTCTTTTTTCTTTTTTGGACACCATTTTCTTTCTTTCTTTTTTTTTTTTTCTTTATTAACTTGGGTATTTCTTATTTACATTTCAATTGTTATTCCCTTTCCCAGTTTCTGGACCAACATCCCCCTAACCCCTCCCACTCCCCTTCTGTATGGGTGTTCCCCTCCCCATCCTTCCCCCATTATCTCCCTCCCCCCAACAATCACATTCACTGGGGGTTCAGTCTTGGCAGGACACAGGGCTTCCCCTTCCACTGGTGCTCTTACTAGGCTATTCATTGCTACCTATGAGGTTGGAGCCCAGGGTCAGTCCATATATAGTCTTTGTGTACCCCATTCTCTAATTACTTACTCATATACTCCCAGAGCCTCCTCTATCCCAGGTCTCTAGCTAGTCCCAGATATGCTGCCCAGTGCTTTCCACTCTGTCCCAGCCCTCTCTGTTGTCAATCCCCCATCTACTCCCCTTCTCTCTTCTCCTCCTCATCCCCTCAACAAGTTCCCTCTCTCTAACTATCTCCTATATCCCTTTATTTCCCTTTCTGCGTGGCATTCTCACATCCTCCTTTGGGCCCTCTTTATCACTTAGTTTCTTTGTGTCTGTGGATATTTAGCATGGTTATTCTGTATTTTATGGCTAATGTCCAGTTCTAAGTGAGTACATGTCATGTTTGTCTTTCTGAGTCTGGCTTATCTCACTCAGGATGATATTTTCTAGTTCCATCCATTTGCCTGCAAATTTCTTTGTTTTTAATAGTGTTCCATTTTATACATGTACCACATTTCTTTATCCATTCTTTAGTTGAGGGACATCTAGTTTGTTTTCAGTTTCTGGGTATTTTTAATAAAGCTGCTGTGAACATAGTTGAACAAGTGCCCTTGTGGTATAGTGGGGCATATTTTGGGTATATGCTAAGAGGTACTTCCAGTGGAGGGAAGGGGACATCATCTCACCCACAAAACTTTTTGTGATGGATATCTCAGTTGTCAACTTGATGATATCTGGAATGAACTACAATCCAGAAATGTAGGGCACACCTATGTTCCAGATCTTGAGGCTTTTGATCCAGATCTTGAAGCATAGTAACCACGAAAAGCTTAACTCCTGCCATGGTAGTACACTCCTTTAATCCAAGAACTCAAGAGACAGTGGCATGTAAATCTCTGAGTTCAACGTAAGCCTGGTCTACAGAGCAAGTTCCAGAACAGCCAAGTTTACACAGTGAAGGAACCACTGGAAAATATAAAGCTTGTGATAATATAATAGAGCAAAAGGCCCATGTTCCAGCCCCAGCAATCAGCTGAACTTGGAAGCTTCAGTCATATGGCCCTAGCTGTAAAGATGCAAGAATAGAAGGGACTACTGGGACAATTGATGCTGGGTTAGCTGGAGACAAGAAACGAGCACATCTTCTGGGATGTGCTGCAGCTGGACTTGCTATTGTGTAAGAATCACCCCAGTGGTACTGGTTTTGAAGGTATGAAGGGGTCATGGAGAGCAGCTGAGGCTTGGCACTGTGAGAGGTCAGGAAAAGCCACTGGTGAAGGTGCAGCCTTAGTTGCAGTTGAAGGGATTCTATGTGAGGCTATTGGTGAAGCCTAGTTGTAGTAAAAACAAAACAAAAACCAAAAGTAGCATGTTGGAGATGCTAGTACCATGGGATAATCACCAAGAATGACACACAGCACTAGAGTGGAGTCAACCTGAACCTAGAGGGCAGAGCTAGAGAAGTGACTCAAGACATTGGAGGAGCCCAGAAGATCATGTGTGGATCTCAGACACTGAAAAAGAAGCTGGAAAGTTGAAGTTGCCTTGACTACCACAAGATGTTAGAGATGTCAGAGCTGTGGGATACCTGGTAAGGAAAGCTGCTAACAGGGGGTGGAAGCAGTTCAAGAGAAAGAAGTTTGTTGCAGTCAATAAAGATAAAAGGAGTTGGAGATCTAATGAGAGCTTTGACATCAGACATGAAGATGCAGAATCCGGAGTTTGCCCAGCTGTTTTTCTGTCTTGCTTTGGTCCAGCATTTCCTCATTATGATGTTTTGGAATGGCAATTGATATCCTATGATGTTGGAGGTATGTGATCTGCTTTTTAATTTTGATTTTATAGGGAATTACAGTTAAGAGATTGGATGAATCTCAGAAGAGACTTTGAACTTTGGGCTTTTAACATTGTTGAGACTATGGGACTTTTGAAGTTGGACTAAATGTATTTTGCATTATGACATGGCTAGGTATGATACCTTCCCCCAAAGGTCTCATGTGTTTGAATAAGGCTATGGCAGCCAGGTCGTAAAATGTGGTGGTTTGAATATGCTTGGCCCAGGGAGTGGTACAATTAAGAGTTGTGGCCTTGTTGGAGTAGGTGTGGCCCTGTTGGAGGAAGTGTGTCACGTTGGGGGTGGGCTTTGAGGCCCTCCACCTAGTTGCCTGTCACTATTCTCCTGTCTGCCTTTGGATCAAGATGTAGAACTTTACCTGGATGCCACCATGTTTCTGCCTTGACCTCAGAACCTGTAAGCCAGCCCCAATTAAATGTTGTCCTTATAAGAGTCATCTTGATCATGGTGTCTGTTCACAGCAGTAAAACCCTAACTAAGAAAAATTTCAACCAAAAATTTGTCCTGCCTACAAGACACACAGGGATAAAGATGAGCAGAGGTTGAGGAACTTGCCTGTAAATTTAATTTTTTTCAAACATTATTTTTTATTGGATATTTTTATATACATTTCAAATGTAATCCCCTTTCCCTGTTTCCTGTCCATAAACCCCCTATTCCATACCCCCTCCCCCCTCTTCTATGAGGGTGTTCCCCAACCCATCCACCCACCCCTTCCTGCTTCCCCACCCTGACATTCCCCTACACTGGGAAGTCTAGCCTTGGCAGGACCAATGGCCTCTCCTCCGATTGGTGTAAATCAAGGCTGGTACATATGCAACTGAAGCTATGGGTCTGTCCATGTGTACTCCCTGGATGGTAGTTTAGTCCCTGAGAGCTCTGGCTGGTTGTTGGTATTGTTGTTCTTATGGGGTTACAAGCCCCTTCAGCTCCTTCAATCCTTTCTCTAATTCCTCCAACGGGGACCCTGATGGTTCTTAAATGCTTCCTTGTAGCTAACTTCTCACCAGAGGTAGTGGAAAAGAAAGGATACAGGGAAAGTGGACCTGTTTAAAAGGGTTTTTTTTAGAGCAACTCCCTCTGTGCTGTCTGGAAATCAACAGTCAGTTCATAGGTCAGCAGGCCGGGGCAGCTTGATCCACTTCCAACAATTCATGGATACACCAGCAGTCCACTTCTGTAGAGTTGGGATAGCAACAGCTGTGACATGACTTAGCAGAAATAGCCAGGCCTCAGTCTCAGCTTGAATCAACAGGAGGGACCAGCAGGAATACCAGGAAAAGTTCTCTGCTGTGCCTCTCTCACAGAAGTGAAGATCAGGGAAGGCAGGAGACCCACAATCATTGCACAGCTAGCTGTACCAGCAAGCCAAGCTCTGTCTCCATCATTCTGATAAGTCCTATTCATACCCTCCAAACATCACATGTCCTCTATATGCCTTAACTCAGCATGGTTCTTGCCTCAGGATGTGCATCCAATCTGCCTGAGTCTACAGAGTCCTAACAAATGGATCTCAATTATGCAATATTATGTGGACCAATATGTGCATGTTAGCAAAGAATCCTTCTTCATGTGTCCTTTCATGCATTTGCTTCAGCAGAACATCCTCTCTCCTTTGTCAGCTTCAGTGAAATGTTCCTTCCTAAGTCTGCCTTAGCCTTTTACCTGTGTCCACTTTAGGAAAATACTCCTTTCACATGTTTGCTCCAGCAAAACACCATCCAACACAACTGACTCTCCAAAGAACCCTTAAGGTTTCTACTTCAGTGGCCAACCAATGACTAGTCCAACAAGATACACCCTATGGGAGAGAGGCAATCTCCAACACTATTAATGATATTCTGATATACTTGCAGACGGGAGCCTGGCATAGCTGTCTCCTGAGAGGCTTCAACCAGCAGCAGATGGAAACAGATGCAGAGACCCACAGCCAAAGATCAGGCAGAGTCCAGGAATCTTGTGGAAGAGTGGAGGATAGATGTGAGAGAGCCGGAGGGGTCAACACACCACATGAAAATCTACAAAGTCAACTAACCTATGCCCATGAGGGATCACAGGGACTGAACCACCAACCAAAAAGCATAAAGGAGCTGCACCCTGACATTTGTAGCAGGTGTGCAGCTTGGTTCTTATGTGGATTCCCTAACAAGTGGAGTGGGCTGTCTCTGACTCTGTTGCCTGCCATTGGATCCCCTTCCTCTACCTGGACTGCTTGGTTGGGCTTCAGAGAGGATGTGCTTAGTCCTTCTGGGATGTAATGTACAAGGGAGGGTTGGTACCCATGGGGGTCTTCCCCTTCTTTGAGGACAAGAGGATGGGGTATTGGAGGTGGGTTTATGAGGGTGGGACTGAGAGGAGAGGAGGGAGAGAGCTTGACTAACATGTAAAGTGAGTAAATAACAAGCGAAAAAAGAAGAGCAAATTTCATACAGAAGAGCAAAAATGAATACATTGAAATGACCATAAAAGGTTTTCTAAAATCTCAGAAAAACAAAAGTATTCACAGTCATTTAAAAAGTTGTAGAGTACTACTTTTGGATCCAGTCAAAATAAGAGTGAATAAGGCATTGTGAATCCAAACCAAGAGAAAAGCTAAATAGAACACAGAATCACATGAGAAAATAAGTATCTTACTATGGAATAGTCACATCGAATTATTCAAAAGTTAGAAATAGTGAGAAAATTATTCAGATGCATCACAAATATAAATAAAAACGTGATAATAAATATATAAAAAATCTAAGAAGCCATTTTCATTTTACAAAAGGAATATAAGTTTGGTAATCAGGTATTGGTAAAAAGATGGGCATTTATTCATTCTATTGTAAAATACTTTTAAGAATGTCAGGTGATTTTTAAAGGAAATATGCATATTATAAAGTTATTAAATTGCAACAAATAATTATGTGCATATCTTAACATACTCACTGGCGGTAAGGGCATATGTTGTTCCTTTTAATGAGAAAGAAGAAAGAAAATTATACGGTAGTGAGACAATGTTCAATGCATAAGATAATATAGAATCATCAATTCCACAGAAACTAGTTTATGAATTTATTAGGACAGAATATGAATAGAAATGTTAAAAAGATAGAGTAATTATTTATTCAAAATTATTCTATGTGAGAAATAATAAACAACCAAGTATAGATAATATGTAGCAGTGAAATATTAATACAATGCTACACCACTTTTGACAGATATATTTTGCAGAGTGTGTATGTGGTGTGCATGGGTTTACAGGTACGTGTGTGTGTGTGTGTGTGTGTGTGTGTGTGTGTGTGTGTGTGTACGCGTGCCCGCACAGGCACACACACAGAAGCCAAAGGAGGATGTCTGGGGTACAGCTATATCTCCACCTTATTATTGCCCCTTCTTATTATGTTATTCAATTTTTTTTTTTTTGGTTCTTTTTTTCGGAGCTGGGGACCGAACCCAGGGCCTTGCGCTTCCTAGGCAAGCGCTCTAACCACTGAGCTAAATCCCCAACCCCATGTTATTCAATTTTTAAAAAGTCTGATATGTTTTAACTGAAGAGATTGCTCAGTGGTTAATAGCACTCTTTTATCCACTGCTCTTCCAGAGGACCTAGGTCCAGTTCTTAGCACCCACATGGGAGTTTACAACCACCTGTAATTCCAGATCCTGATGGATCCAATGCCCCTGGCCACTACTGGCTCATGAATTCAATCACATGTAGAAACATGCTATTAAAAGTAATTTAAAAATATAATGTTAAATCATTGCTTGGAATCAAGGACTAAAAGGAAGTTTAAATAAAAACAGTTTTTAGCCCTTCCAGTCTGAACCAGTGCCCTGAGGACACCTTGACTGTTGGCTCCCTAACAAGTCTCACAAAACCCAGAGGAAGCTCAACTCCCAGATGCACTGAAAGGTCTAGTATAACAGGAGAGGCCACAACATCTACCCCAACACCCAGAGTGACTGGGTTCCCCAGGATCCAGGGACACGGGAACCTCTGTCCAGCCAGTGGCATGGGTTCCTTATAGACTGAACCTGGACCCAGATCAGCCCTGGGGTGCTGGCTCTACATTCACTATTACAACACCCAGAGGGAGCTGGACTCCCAGGTGCTCTGAAACACCCAGGGTTATAGGATCACAGAGGAAGCTCAACTCCCCGGAGATCAGACACAACCAGGAGCACTGGAGCTCTGACACACTCAAGATCACAGTTGAGGCCACAGCATCTTTTCCAACACCCAGTGTAACTGGGACCCCCACAGGAACCAGGGAAACCCAAACCCCTGTCCAGCCAGAGTAACGGGTTCCTTCCAGCTTACACCTGTGCCCAAAGCAAACACAGGGCTCTGGCTCCCCACCCTCTCCTGCAACACCCTGAGAAAGATTGACTCCAAGGATCTCTGACACACCCAAGATCTCAGAATCACAGAATCACAGAATCGCAGAGACAGTTGAACTCTGAGGAGTTCTGACACAACCAGGATCACAGGAGGGACAGGCTCCAGTCAGAGACAGCAAGGACAGGTAACACTAGAGATAACCAGAAGGCAAAAGGCAAACACAAGTTCATAAGCAAAAGAAACCAAGGCTACTTGGCATCATCAGAACCAGTTCTCCCACAACAGCAAATCCTGGATACCCTATCACACTGGAAAAGCAAGATTTGGATTGAAAAATCACAACTCATAATGATGATAGAGGACTTTAAGAAGGACATAAATAAGTCTCTTAAAGAGATACAGGACAACACAGGTAAACAGGTAGAAGCCCTTAAAGAGGAAACAAAAATCCCTTAAAGAATTACAGGAAAACACAACCAAACAGAAGAAGAAATTGAAAAAACCATCCAGGATTTTAAAATGGAAATACAAACAATGAAGAAATCACAAAGGGAGACAACCCTGGAGATAGAAAACTTAGGAAAGAGATCAGGAGTCATAGATGCAAGCATCACCAACAGAATACAAGAGATGGAAGAGAGAATCTCAGGAGCAGAAGATTCCATAGAAAACAATGAAACAACTGTCAAAGAAAATGTAAAATGCAAAAAGCCCCTAATCCAAAGCACCCAGGAAATCCAGGACACAAGGAGTAGGTCAAACCTAAGGATAATAGGTATAGAAGAGAGCAAAGACTCCTAACTTAAAGGGCCAGTAAATATCTTCAACAAAATTATAGAAGAAAACTTCCCTAACCTAAAGAAAGAGATGCCCATAAACATACAAGAAGCCTACAGAACCTCAAATAGATTGGACCAGAAAAGAAAATCCTCCAGTCACATAATAGTCAAAACACCAAAATGCACAAAACAAAGAAAGAATGTTAAAAGCAGTAAGGGAAAAAGGTCAAGTAACATATAAAGGCAGACCTATTAGAATTACACCAGACTTCTCACCAGAGACTATAAAAGCCAGAAGATCCTGGACAGATGTCATACAGACCCTAAGAGAACACAAATGCCAGTCCAGGTTACTGGATCCAGCAATACGCTCAATTACCATAGGTGGAGAAACCAAGATATTCCATGACAAAACCAAATTTACACAATATCTTTCCACAAATCTAGCCCTACAAAGGATAATAAAGGGTAAAGCCCAACACAAGGAGAGAAAAATACACCCTTGAAAATGCAAGAAGTAATCTTGTAACAAACCCAAAAGAAGATAGCCACACAAACAGAATATTACCTCTACCAACAAAATTAACAGGAAACTACCGTTGCAATTCCTTAATATCTCTTATCATCAATGGACTCAATTCCCTAATAAAAAGACATACACTAACAGACTGGATAGGTCAAGAAGACCCAGCATTTTGCTGCATACAAGAAATGCACCTCAGTGACAAAAATAGACACTACCTCAAAGTAAATGGCTGGAAAAATTTCCAAGCAAATGGTCCTAAGGAACAGGCTGGAGTAGCCATTCTAATACCGAATAAAATCCACTTTCAATGAAAAGTTATCAAAAATGATAAAGAAGGACACTTCATATTCATCAAAGGAAAAATTCACCACGATGAACTCGCAATAGGCTTCAACACCCCCTCTCATCAATGGACAGATATAGAAACAGAGACTAAGCAGAGACACAGAGTGAACCTAACAGAAGTTATGAACCAAATGGATTTAACAGATATTTATAGAATATTTCATCCTAAAACAAAAGAATAAACCTTCTTCTCAGCATCTTATTGTACCTTCTCCAAAACTGATCATATAATCAGTCATAAAGCAAGCCTCAAGAGATACAAGAAGATTGAAATAATCCCATGCATCCTGATGAAGAAGAGGAAGAAAAGAGAGGGAGAATGAGTAGAATGAGAAATGGCTAAGAGGGTATGATCCAAAACTAGTTAAGTTTCGTTGATAGCCAGAGGTAGAGTAGATTCCCAATCTGGACAGCATGGTTTCTATAGGGTAAAGAATTATACTAGAGATAGGAACAAACTTCAGAATGGCTAATGAACTTGTAGACTGTAGGATACAATAGATAGAAGGATCAGGACCTAGATCATAGGAAACAAAATCACTATTTTAATTTCACTCCACAAATTTTGCTACCTGATGTTCTAATTTTTTAAATTATCTTTAATCTTTTTTTACAGTCCAGTCTTTATCCCCCTCCTGGTCAGCCCTCTGACTGTCCACATCCCATATCTCACTTTTCCTCCTGTCTCCAAGAGAATGTCTCCACCCCACACCACACCAAAACCTCACCACTACCTGGGGACTAAAGTCGTTTGAGGGTTATGTGCATTTTCTCTCACTGAGTCCAGACCCAGCAGTTGGGGGCCTCATATCAGCTGCTGTATGCTGTCTGCTTGGTGGCTCAGTATCTGAGCAATCTTGGGGCTTCTGGTTAGTTAAGATGTTGGTCTTCCTAGAGGGTCATTCTCCTCCTCACCTTCTTCAACCACAGGGGTCTGCAGCTTCTTTCCATTTGTTGGGTGTAAATAACTGCATTTAACTCTTTCAGCTGCGAGTTAGGCCTTTTCAGGCTAGGTTCCTGTTTGTAAGCATGAGTTTTGCAGGCAAATGAATGGAACTAGAAAATATCATCCTGAGTGAGGTAGCTCAAACCTAAAAGGACATGCATGGTATGTACTCACTAATAAGTAGATATTGGCCAAAAATGTACAGAATATCCAAGATACAGTCCACAGAACTTGAAACGGTCAACAAGCTGAAGGGCCAAATGAGGACACCTCAGTCCCACTTGGGAGGGAGAAGAAAGCAGCCACAAGGGCAGAGGGAAGGGTGATGGGGGTGGGAGAAGAGGGGAACAGGATCAGGTATTGGGGGATAGGACAGGACTGAAGCCCTGAGGGCCAGCAGAAAGAATGACCCCTGGAGGAAGAAGATTGGGAGGACCCTCTAGAATGTACCAGAGACCTGGGAAGTGAGAGATTCTCAGGACTCAAAGGAGGGGGGCCCTAGATGAAATGCCATACTGTGGGAAGAGGGAACTGGTTGAACCCACCTCCAGCAGAAAGACAGGAGACATCAAGTGAGGGATGGGGTTGCTATCCCACAATCAAAACTCTGACCCACAATTCTTCCTGTTTGAAAGAACTTCAGGGATGCAAATGGAGAAAAGCCTTAGGAAAATAAGGTCCAGCAACAGGCCCCAAGGGGGATCCAGCTAAAGGAGAGGCCCCAAGGCCTCACAGTATTACTGAGGCTATGGGGTGTTCACAGAAAGAGACCTATCATGACTCCCCTCCGAAAGACCTAACTGGCAGCTGAGTCAGATGCAGATATGTGCACCCAACCAATGGACAGAATCTGCTGACCCTGTGGTTGAATTAGGGAAAAGCTGGAGGAAGCTGAGGAGGAGGGCAACTCTGTAGAAGGATCAGCTGTTTCAATTAACCTGGACCCCGAGATCTCTCAGACACTGGATCACCAACCAGGCATACACCAGCTGAGATGAGGCCCAACACATACGCAGCAGAGGACGCCTGGGCCTGGGTTCAATCAGGGAAGATGCACCTAACCCTCAAGAGACTGGAGGCCCCAGGAAGCTTAGAAGTCTGGTGGGGATAGGTGGGGACATCCTTGTGGAGGTGGGGGTGGAGGGTTTGGGAGTGGGTGTGGGATATGGAACAGGGAACAGTCAGAGGGTAGACCGGGAGGGGAATAGAATCTGGAGTGTAAACATAAATAAATTTTAAAAAGAAAGAAAGAAAAGTGACTACCTTAGAAGTGAACTCTTTGGTCCCAATGACCATTGCTTACAAAAAAGACCAAAGGAGGGGTCCAAAAGATGGCTCAGAAGTTAATAGTATTGATTCCTGTTTTGACTTTTCAGTACTCACACGATGGCTTACTCTAGTTCTAAAGTATCCAATGCTCCTTTCTGGCATCCTCAGGTACTGCACACATACAGACAAAATGTTCATACACTAAAATAGAAATAAATAAATCTAGGGCAGGAATAGTGGTTTGTGCCTGTAATCTCAGCACTCAGGAGACTGAGACAGGCAGATATCTGTGAGTTAAGGCCAGCCTTGTCTACATAGTGAATTTCAGACAACCAGACTTACACGGAGAAACCCTGTCTCAAACACACACAGACACACACACACAGACACAGACACAGACACACACACACACACACACACACACACACACACACACACATAAATCTAAAAAGTGTCAAGTGGAAGAGGGGTCCTTACGTCAGGGAGCCTCCTGTTTGTCTGCATTTGCATCTGTGTGAGGCACAGGCCTAAGCATTCAGGGACAGGCCTTCTGCCGGAAGCCTTTTCTAACCAGTCCAATTCAACATATATTTTTCAAGTGCTGATACAGAAAGAACGTTCAGTCGTGTGGCACTAGACAACTTAAGCCAAGTGTGGTGTGCTTATCTGCAGACGGTAGGAAGAGAGGACAGGTGCTATGGAGCACCAGCATACCATTTAGTGTTGTCCTCATCATGGTGGCCACTGTTACTAATCCCAAAGACAAATGGGTCCCTAACTGGGCTCCCTTGTGTGGACTCAGTGGAAGAGGATGTACCTTGGTCTGATAGTGACTTGATGTGCCAGGCTGGGTTGGTACTTGGGGAGGGGACTCCCCCTTCTCAAAGGAGAAGTGGAGGGAGAGGTGATAGGAGGGTTATGTGAAGGGGGATTGGAAGGAGGTGGGGTGGCTGTGATCAAGATGTGAAATGAAAAAATAAAGTAATGGAAATAAAAAACTATTTTAGAAATGAAGAATTGGTAGAAAAGGTCATTGAAATATTAATATACAGACATCTCAACTCAGAGACTGTAACAGCAATCAAAGGCCTTCACAAGTTCAAAACAGACAGCATTCCAGAAATGAGAAAGAGAAGTAGACACAGACTCCCACCCCTTACCAGAACATATCTCCATTTTGATACCCACTTTCAAAGGATAAATATTAGTTTTCTTGAGTTGAGTTTTGGTGAGTATATTAACCACATTTCAGAGCAGGCTTCATGCCCAAAAGTAGCTGGCCAACAGATAGACTCAAAATTCATCAATCATTAATTTTTCTCTATTTTTGATAGTGTATATTTCTTTATTTGGAATTTTTTGTTGTATCTTTTTTTGGGTGTTTTGTTTTGTTTTGTTTTTTTGGGGGGAGGGGTGTTGTGTTTTTGAGAGAGAAAAGAACATGGAGTTGAGTGAATAGGGTAGTGAGGAGAATTTCAGAGAAATTGAGGGAGGAGAAAGAGTATGATCAAAATATATTGTATATAATTTTTTTAGTATGTGGAAACGTATTCTACAGGTTCAAAAATAACAACATAGATAGGTTAAACATATTCAATAGGGACACTTTTTTTCAAATATACCAAGCATTAAAATAAGCACATTTTAAATTTGAAATGCTTGAGTTGTAAAACCAACACTTATTTGGATTCTATGAAAAAAAAATCATTAATGAACTTGAAAACAGCAATAAATTTTATAATTAAGCATAAGATCATAAATAGAACCATAGTGAGATATGAGAAAAGTATAAATGGATAAATAACAATATAGTTGAAGATCTTGAAAGAAAAATTTAAAAAGATTTTTTGGAAAAAAATTGGGTTAAAAATCTTCGAATATGAAGAAAAATAAATACCCACAGTACAAAAAAATTAGACAATTCCCAACAAAAGGAGATTAAAAAAACCCTAAAGAGATGGATGTGGTTCAGTGGCCAAGAGCTCTGGCTGCTCCAAGCATACACATGTATTCATTCACACAGTCTGTGACTCAAGTTTCAGGGGATCCTACATCCTCTTCTGGCTCCATGGGCACTGCATGAACATGGTACATAGACATGCATACAGGCAAAACATCCATACACATAAACTAATAAATAAAATATTTTTAAAATGAAAAAAGTAAGCCAAATTCTCTGAAAATTAAATTACTCAAAACATGTAATAAAGAGAAGCCCCCCCCAAAAAAAAAAAAACAAAAGAGAAATGTTCCTTGGAGCAAATGTAAGAATGTTGTGGATTAAAGGCTTCCTGAAAAACTGGCTTTGGAAGTACTAGAAATAGCACTGGGGAGATGAATGCTAGAGTCAAAGAAGGAAGAAACATCACAATGCATCCCTCTAATTCACAGAACTACTACTATGTTAATACTTTGAATAAAAATGGTGAAAATAAAAAAATTGTGAAAATAAGGAGAGAGTGAGGTTCTATGTCTAAATTGCTAAAAACCGATACAAAACTTTCATTCTAGACCTCTACGCTGTAAAAAGAGAGTCAAAATAAGAGTAAAATACTTTTTAATAAAATATTTAAAGCATTAAACCATTAGTAGACATATATTCAAGAAATATAAATGTATGCTTGAAAGAGTGTTAAAGCAAATCTTTCAGGCAGACAAAATATCACAGTAGATAGAAGTCTGGGGCTCCACCCCCAAAAAAATTAAAGCACTTGGGATTGTAATTCTATGAGTAGATACAATTGCCTTAGCATATAAATTTCTTTTCTTTAAAAGATAACTGTTTAAAGTTCAAAAAATCACAATGTGACTTAGGTAAGCCCATGTTATTTAATATTTTTCAAATGGCATCCATCATTTGAAGTGAGAATGCAATATGATGGCCAAATCCCAAATTATTGCATTGTTTTCTCTATTACATAAAGAACTCACCTAGGAGCCACTTCTTAAACTTTTCAATGGAATTTTGTTACACATGTTTAAAAGATTTAAGTTAAAATTACACAATCAGCATCAGTCTAAGGATATATGTATCATGCTGGGGAAACAGAAATGGTATATAGTGATGACTTGACTATTTGTTTTCTGGTCCAATCTATCAGTTGGCTAGATACTTGCATATTTTTCTCTATAAATGAGACTATTGTGCACCAACAATTTGAAAGGAAGAAAGACTGGTTTTGGCTCACAGTTTCAGATAAAATTCAAAAAAGGAAGAAAAAGTAAAATCCTACCAACGATGCTACTGAGTTTGTTTTCTATTGGCATCTACTGCTGAGCACACAGCCCAGTTTAAGAGCAGTTTGTTTCCTTGGAGAAAACTAAATTTCTATTTGTAAGTAGCTGTCAGTTGAACATACCTTCTGGATTAGGGGACATGTGTCCACTTCTCCTTCTCTTGTACCTTTTTGCTGGGTTCCTTGTCTTCTGTTTGTTTTGTCCTAGTCTGATGGTTTTATTTTATCATACTACATTCTATGTTATATTATATTATATTATATTATATTATATTATATTATATTATATTATTATACCTTATAAGCCCATTTTCTAATGAAAGACTGAAAGGGGGGGTTGATCCAAATGGGAGAAAAGGTAGAGAGGAACTGGGAGAAGTAGAGGGAAAAAACTATAATCAAGATGTATAAAAAAAACCTGTATTTACAATAAAAGAAAATTAATAAAAAATGAATATTCATCATTGTGGGAGGATTTGTGATAGAAAAGGGGAAAGAAGAAATATTGTAATTGCATTATATTCTAAAAATGATAAAATTACGTATCACCTATCAATAGTCTATTCACAATTTAAAGCCATCAATGTTTGAGATAACTGATTAGGTCAGAATCTTCATGACTTAATCATCTTTGAAAATGCCATCACAAACATTTATCAGGGTGTATTTATCTAGGTATCTTTCAATCCAAATAAGTAATTAATCCAAGTTAAACCATCACAACTTCATGCCATAGGAAACTAATTTCAAGAGCTTTCACAGTACCATAATCCATGAATGAATGTTCAATGTTCCTTACATAAAATAGGGTAGTAGTTGCACAGAATCTTAAAGCACTGTTCCATGTATTCTTATCTGTAGATGAATTATAACACTAAATATACTGTTAATCTCATTTATATAATTATATACAATGTAATTTAGGAAATGACAATGAAAATACCTGTAACTATCCAAAACAGTCTTATTTGTCCTAATTATTTTCAAATGAAAGGCATAACTTTCAGAGAACAGAATGATGACAGTTCAGTAATCTAGCTTCCTGTTGGAAAGTTCGAGTTTGGACACAACTGTTGACTACAGATGAAAGCCAACTCTTAAGAAATCAAGAGAAAAAAACAGAGGACAACAGATTGATAATGTCCACAGACAGCCCCAAATATGTATACTTGCATTTTCTTTTCATCTGAATGCCTTGGGCACAAAATCCTTTATATCACCTAATACATATTAAATAGAGCCAAGAAGCCCTATTCTTAAGCATCAAATGGTTTAACATTGTGTAAAGACTTCCCCTCAGTTAACTGTTCACCTTTCAAATGCCACCGCTTTCTACCCTCACTGTTCACTGCTATTGAACTAATTATATCTAGGGGACATTGAAGCTCTGTAAGGGTAGTGCTGGTACTTATGTTCTTAACTGATGTATTTCTGGTGCCTTTCCAAATGTCTTGTGTAGTTCATGTTCAGTGAACTTTTATGGAAAACTGACCAGTGATTTTTGGGATTATATTCTGTTAAAGTGAATCAATGTATCAAACTTAGGGTCCATACATACTTAGAGATACTGTGTATTACATGAAGTAAATTAAAAAATTAACTTTTATATTCTCATTTAAAACAAAAGTCCCAGTATGACAGACAGATGGATGTTAGTTCCCTTATGTTACTAATACTTTTAAATTTTATTTTAATTGAAAACAGATGTTTTCAAAAATATATTCTGGTTATGGTTGCCCTTCCCAGTCTTCATAGAGACTGCAGAACATAGAGACTGTGCAGGTCACCAAGACCGGAAGTAGCTAACCAGTCACAGTGAAATTTCATGAATAAAATTAACTGAATCATCTTTCATGTGAAAACACTGGCATGGATTAGTCTCAATCATAAAGAAGCTTCCCTCACTCCTAGCTTCTTTTCCACCCAAATTGCTATGTTCAATCATTTAACCAACTTGGCAAACCCAAAGCCTCCTAACCATTGGCCAAATTGCACTGGAGACAATTGAATTAAAATGTCATTCATAGGCAAATGGATGGAACTAGAAAATATCATACTGAGTGAGGTAATCCAATCACAGAAAAACACACATGGTATGCACTCACTGATAAATGGGTATTAGCCCAAATGCTCGAATTACCCTAGATGCACAGAAAACATGAAACTCAAGACAGATGACCAAAATGGGAATGCTTCACTCCTTTAAAACGGGAACAAGAATACCCTTGGGAGGGAATAGGGAGGCAAAGTTTAGAAAAGAGGCAGAAGAAACGTCCATTCAGAGCCTGCCCCACATGTGGCCCATACAAATACAGCCACCAAACTAGATAAGATGGATGAAGCAAAAAAGTGGAGGCCGACAGGAGCCGGATGTAGATCTCTCCTGAGAGACACAGCCAGAATACAGCAAATACAGAGGCAAATGCCAGCAGCAAACCACTGAACTGAGAACGGGACCCTCGTTGAAGGAATCAGAGAAAGGACTGGAAGAGCTTGAAGGGGCTCGAGACCCCATATGAACAACAATGACAACCAACCAGAGCTTCCAGGGACTAAGCCACTACCTAAAGACTATACATGGACTGACCCTGGGCTCAAACCTCATAGGTAGCAATGAATAGCATAGTAAGAGCACCAGTGGAAGGGGAAGCCCTTGGTCCTGCCAAGACTGAACCCCCAGTGAACGTGATTGTTGGGGGGAGGGCGGTAATGGGGGGGAGGATGGGGAGGGGAACACCCATATAGAAGGGGAGGGGAGGGGTTAGGGGGATGTTGGCCCGGAAACCAGGAAAGGGAATAACAGTCAAAATGTAAATAAGAAATACCCAAGTTAATAAAGATGAAAAAAATAAATAAATAGCAAATAAATAAAATACAATACAATAAAATAAAAGTCATCTCAAAGGGGTGGGGGAGGAGTTAGGGGGATGTTCCTGGAAACCGTGAAAGGGAATAACATTTGAAATGTAAATAAGAAATACCCAATTTAATAAAGATGGGGGGGAAAAACTAAAAAAAAAAAAAGTAATCTCAATAGTAGGTTCTGTCTATCCTGACTAGATGGACTGAAGAGGTCCTGGACAGAAGTTCTAGGCCTTGCTTTCCCATGATTCCTTCTCATGTGCAGAGGGACCGAGTAAATCATGCAGGTCACATGGTGTACTCAGACATAACTCCCAGCCCTGTATCAGGACAGGGATTCTCTCTGCATATTTTGGATTTGTGGTTTGAAATAATTACATTTGCTACTCAAATGTCCTACCACTTAGACACTCCCAGTCTGATTCACTCTGCAATTTCCACCTCCAAAAGAGAATGCTGAGATCAGTTTCTTCTCCTCTCACCTTTAGACAGTCACAGCTCCCAAGGACATGACATTAGTTACCTGGCAGTTTCTCTCCCCAACTTCCAAGTTGCGTTGTGGTGTTCACCCCTGGAGAGCCCTCTGCAGTCCTCTTCCTGTACTAGTGCTTGTGGTCTGAAAGGACTTTTCACCACCTTCCTCACAGGGCTGTAGTTCCTATACTCACCCATGTATGTGAAAGCACGGATCTGTTTCTCCTATGATACACTGCTAACACTTGCAGCCTTACACAGGTCATATGTTTAATGAAAGTTTGGAGCATGGGAGCCCATTTACTATACTAATTTACTTAGGTTAGAATTTAATTAGTTAATCAGAATAAGAAACTAAAGATAATAAGGCAACTATTAACAATTATTTTTATTCTATTATTAACAATTTTATTCTGTTCATCCAGTTCCTCCCCACAGCACAGGAAATACCAATCCCAACACCATGGTGTCTTGTGACAGATTGCAGATCTGATGGAAAGCATCCCAACTTGTTTTACAAAGTAGTAATGCTTTTTCAACATGGATAAACAGCAGTAAGTGCATGACTAATACAAACTGGAAGCTTAAAACTCAGCCTAATGAGCCTTCTAGTAAATGTAGCAACAGTTTAGAATACTAAAAGGAAAAATCATCCCTGAGTCACCCCAACAGAACAGTGAGAGTGGGGTGGCTCACACTCTCCTCCCACCAGCTCTAGATTGAGGGTCTGCTGCTTAGATCGCGGAGCTACATAACTTTATCTGAATTGGGAACTGCAAGTGCACTATAATGTGTGCTGCTCAGAGCAGTAGTATCAGGGGCCAGGTTTTTTAGCCTATTCCCTCTCTTCCTCATCTCTCAAAGCCTCTGCATACCACACTGGGTATGATCTGGGATCACTCCCATTGATGCTGGTCAAAAAGGTCAATATTTTCATCTTGGTGGTTTCAGCGTAGGCTCTTGGGCCCCAGAGGAACTCATAGGAAGGAGGGTGGCTTCCAGGCACCTGCCTGTACTCCAAGTACCCTTCTTGTACAAAATCATCAGTGATGAGCTTTCTGGGTTCTCCATATATAAAGTGTTCATTTCCTGCATACAAGCCTATGTTATTCAATACACCCCATACCATGTCTTCACTGATACAGTTGCCTTCCATGAATATTATGCTCAGTACCATGATCAGGAGGCCGGTCTTGGGTATGCCCTGAATATCAGTCATCATGCCATCATAAGTGAGCTCTAGGGCTATGGCAAGGATATAGGTGTGGCCAGCAGGATCTATTTCCTTTAATTCAAGGCCAAAGACTAGTTGCATGCACTCTGAGGCTTCTCTAAATATAACAGGAAAGTGGTCCTGATAATTTTAATTATATTACTTAGGATTTCTGCCTTGCTGACTGGCTCTTTCATAAGATACTTAAAGAGCAGATATTTCACCAACTCATCTACTTTGACATCTATCTCACCTGTAGACAATGAAGCACCACATAGCAGAGTCTGTGAGGAGCCTGGACTCTCCTCACCCTCAGGATCTGCACTGACCTGGCTACATGGAGAGGAAACCATGGCAGTGCAGGAAGAGAAAGCTCTAGAAGCAGCACAGCCCTCCTCTGAGTTGCCTGATGTTTGAGAATAGGAAGAAGAGGTAGAAGAGAAGGAAAAAGGGAAAGAAGAGGAAGAAGTAGAAGAGGATGAGGAATCTTCTTCTGTTGAAACTGCAACACTCATTTGGCCCTCTGTCTCATTTTGGCCCTCAGGCTGTCCCTCAATCATACATCTCCTACGCTTCCGAGGTCTAGGCATGATGATGACTCTAGTCTTGAACACCAGGCAGGAGCTTGATGATATAGACCCAGAGACCTAGGGGAAGAAGAGGACAGTAGAAGTATTGACAGTTACTCCACTGGAAATGCTCACAAAATGCTGATAACAGGATTTCTATTATGTGAACTCTAGAGCAACAAGGAGTCCTGTTTCCCTGTCAGGTCTGTCTCTTGAGAGACTGAGGGGAGTAGTGACAAGTTTCCTCAGACTGAAACTGGGCCAGAGTAGAGACTTCAAGATTGCCAGAAGTGTGTATGAAGCTAAGCAAAGGGGGTCTACTGTGCTTTGGGTACATGTGACATATTCATGGTGTGTGCCTCAGATTTATTCTAGACCCTACCTGGGCTTCCCCTGACGAAATAATCTCACATCAAGACCTTACATAGCTCCTGTGAGAGAGGATGAGGTACTCGACAGCCATAGACTATAAGGCCAATACTGAATCCTAATGCTAGACAGGGGCCTGAATTGCATTGTGAAGAGTTACCTGACTCTCAAGTTCCCTCTATGCCCACTGTGGGTTTTCCCTTCTCCTATCAGGGTCTGGACTCCACCCCATCTCCTGGCCTGAAGCAAACTCCTGGACCCCACCCTTCTGCTGGCCTGAGACAAATCCCTTGAACAAACTGCCCTCCTCTCTGAAAAGACAGTAAGGTGCCTTCATCTATTCAAGGCAACTGCAAAAGGTGCCAGAGTTAAATGTGTTCTGTAAGTAGGGAATGAGGGGCCTGCCCAACTTTCAGCTTGATGCTCTGGTTCCTCTGATGAGCTTAGGCCACACACCTTAAGCAAAGGTCCACTCTACTGAGACAGAAGAAAGAGGAAGGGAGGAGAGGAGGGCATAGTTCCATATTTCATAGGGTCCCTCAAGCTGGCGGGAGAGTAGGTAAGGATTGAACCTCATCTGTATAGGTGACTTGACTCACTCAATTCTTACCTTGAGTCCTGGCTGACTTGAGAGACTCCCTCTGATGGCTTCAGTCACAGTTCCTTTAATCAGGGTCTTTAGATCTCTGAGACCAATGTCCTAGAAATAAAAAAAGGGATCGGACAATCCTGCTCTGGAACATGAGAGTCACAGGAGATAAGCTTCTGTGGGCCTTGTCTGTGCTCTGAACTGGGGTTACTTTCAACTATCCCTTGGGGTTCACACCTACTCTGATGATAGATCATAGAACCCCTGCAAATAACCAAGATCACATACTCAGATCAAGTCCCTCAATATCAAGAGATCATGAAAATAATCAGAAGGTTGATCAGCTGCTCCATTGCTTCTATGCTGAATGGGATCCCTGGAGATATCTACAGGGTTCAGACTAATCTCTGTTGTGTCCATTTAGTGCAGTGTCTTCATCTGACCTGTCCTTCCTGACAGGCTCTCGTTATACTACTACTCCTCTTCCCCAATATATCCTGCCTTCCCACCTGAATTAGTTTAATTAAACTTGTCATTTAGCTTCCCCAAGGGCTGGTCTCAGGACACAGCTAGACACCATAGTCCCTTCTTTCTGGGCTATAGAAACATGCAATCATCATAAGAGGTCCATGTCTGGGATCTGGCTCATCCTGAAACTCTTCCCTTTACTTGCCATCTGAAGATCTTACTACCAAGGTGTTCAAGTCCCTCAGATCTCCTATCCCAAATCTTGAGGCAGAAAAGAAACCCAGCCATAACAACCACACTTCAAGGTCACCTAGGCATTAGAACAAGGGCAAAACTTGTGTAGAGGATGATAGGTACTTTCAGATGTTCAGTTTTTACCATGTCTGCTCACCTTGATTGCTAGACACCTTCTCTGGTAACCAGGCGTGGCCCTCTTTCCCTCCCCCCACTCTCTCGTGATCCCACTCACTTAGTCTCAACTTCCTGAAAGACACAGAAGTTAAGATAGACCTGAATACCCCTGAAGTGCTTCTCAAGACTAGCAGAAGGATCAGGAGTCCACTCTTGTCTTGGGGATTCTGAAGGATTTCCTATTTAGTTCTCACAAGGCATCTGCTGGCCCTCACTTCTATCATTCAGGTCCAGGCCACCATGGACATAGTTCAGTGTCTTTCCAGGTTAGTCTGTACATATAACAGAAGCAGCTTTTACATATGTAGTATCAGGGTTTTCCTTTTTCCTCCTTCAGGGCCTGAGTACATTACCTCTACAGATCTGAGGCCTTCACCTCAGAACAAGGCCTGATCCTCCCTCATACCCTACAAGTTGAAGCAAAGGTGCACTACATCATTTTCTCAGAGCTGAACAGAGTATGAAGGTCTACCTAAGATCCGAAGTGCAAGGGACTAATTTCTAGAAGTGGGCCCCACTGGATGCCAGGTTGCATTAATTGAGCATCCTCTGTCCAGAAAATGTCTCGAAAGTACACCTTCTTCAATTTTAATGAGTATCTCCCCTCCAGGAACCTTACATCCCCAAGTCCCCAGATGAGGAAGTAGAAGGGTGGAAAGTGCCCCATACTCAGTGCCTACTTGGTGCCAATGCTAATCAAAGGGGTCCGGAAAGCCTGTAACCAGAAAGTGAACACTATAATACAAGCAACTCGCTTAAAAAACACAAAGTCTTTTCATTGCTCTTCTCTAGGAACTTTACTAAAAGGATCCATGTCCCCACAGCCACTGATATGGATTTGGAAAAGTAGTGTGGTAGGGTAAGTCAGAACCTGGACCATGCTCAAAGCTCCAGGAACTCACTAAAATGACTCCAAGTACTCCAGGTACCTGGTTGTAGATGCTAAAGGAGAGGAAACTTATTTCTGTACTTCACCCAGGTTTTTAGGACTATATAGTGGACACGGTTTGGCATAGTATCACAGCTTTTTGATCTGGGGTGGGACTTTTGCAACTCCCTGCCTAGCTAGTTCCCACTGTGACTGAAAGACATTGATGCCCCTTCTCTATTTGAAACTCCTTAGTGGCTCCTAGGTGCCGAGTTCTGTGAGAGGAGTACTTCTAGTGGATCCCAAATGAATTATTATTTGGGTACCCTTCAGATGAACTGAGGCTTCTGCAATTTCACTTACAACTTCCAAATATACTCTGAAAAGGACTTTGTCATCTGTGTTAAAGACCTCTAAACATCATTGTTCTATATTGCGCACAGTAACAGACTGGGAAGAGGACTCAAAAATACCACTGGCCCACTATTTAAAACAGTGTTCACCACAGGGGTGCAACTAACAGTTAGAGGTTCCCTGTACAAGGAGTGACGTTTCCCTAGGCCACTCTCCAGTCCAATCGGACTTTAACCTCGGGCAAGAGCAGGATTCTTACGGGAACGTCCAAGTGGCCCCACTTCATGCCATACTAACCAAATGGGTTAAACGGCATTGTTTGAGCACTGCCTATCCTGAAAGGGGCCTTTTACACCCACTTCACCTCAGCCAAAGCACTCACCTCAACACCAAAAGCGTGGCAAAACGGCTTCCAGGGTCCTCACAAAATGGCGCCGAATGCTCAATGCCCCCCGGATACAAGAGGGTGGGAAGGGGCTCTTCTCCACAAATCAGCGACGAGGCAGCTTGTGATCCCCATGAATCTCACAAAATGGCGCTGAACCCTCAGTGTCCCCGGATGCAAGAGGATCGTGGGAAGAGACTCTTTTCCACAAGTCAGCACTGAGGCAGCCTCTGAATGCTGTGAATCTCACAAAATGGCTCTGAGACTCCCAGGCACCAGATATGGAAGCTTCGGGAGAGGCTCATTCCCACATGGTGACCTAGGTTTTATGCTTGACCTCCAAAAAGACACAATGTAGCTTACACCAGTGTATCTGGGTACATCAGGGTAGCTTCTGAGACATACTCTTGGCTCCAGTCTGGATTCGGAAAGTCACATGGTCCACTCCTCTCTAGCAACCTCTGAAATCGTTCCTATGACAGTTTCCACCTAGAGGGAGAAGGGGCGCATTTACATAAGGTGCCCCCTATTTGGTGCAGTCTAGCAGCACTATATGATGTTGTATCTTTATAATCAGCTCCCACAGTCCAGATTCTCGGGTCTTACTTTCTTCCCACAAACAATACTCCCTTCTTTCCCTCTGGGAACGTGCAAAGGTAGCACCCCAAGAATGGAGGGGCTAAGGTCTCCTCGCAAGGGCTCCCCTCATGCCAGGTTAGCCTGACAGGTGAAATTACATGGCTTGGAGACCCTCTGACCTTGAAGGTTGCCTTTACAGTTCACCTAAGCTCTCTCAATTCAAAGCTACCACATATATCAAAATGCTTTGAGTCCCCATAGTCCTCTGATGAGAATGCAAAACCATGGGAAAGAACTCATTCTCAGAAGCCAGTCTGGATTTGGTTCTGGACCCTCAAAAGGATACTGTTGGAACATGGTCCAGGAATGGAGTTGTACAGTGAGAATTCTGAGTGCTTGTGAGAAAACTCAAAGAAAGCAAGAGTCTTATGTCCTCACTTTCTTCAAAATATGTAATTGTTCTTGAAATGTGTTTTCAGGCTCCTCCCAAGTGCCACAGATAGGAATGTGTTTACTTTGGGTGTTGTTATTCATACGACTCTATGAAAAATATGTTTTTGCCACATGTGTCTCGTCATTGTGATTGTACACTTTGCTCGGGTGACACTTCTTAATTCTCAGCATATAAACTGTCTGGTGTCATGAATAGAAATGGCTATTTCAAGAGACTTTATTTTGCCTCAATTTTAGGTTCTCCTTCCCAGGTTCCCATGGCCAAATAGAGCAGAAAACAGATACAATGTAGCTTGATTTTCTGGGCCTGTATATCTGGGGCAGGCAGGGCTTTTTTAATCTCTTTGAACTCAACTTGACTCATTAAGTCTCCTCCTACTAGGAAATATCTGAAATGGCTGCTATGGACATAACAGTCACCCACAACCAAGGAGGAGGCTAAAGGGATAATTCTCACAAGTGGACTCTATTTGGTGCAGCTCAAAACACTATGCATCTCATATTATCTGGAATGGATATTTCTACTACACACTATAAGACCTTACTTTCACTCTGCAAATAATGTGTTTCCTCTTTTCCTCTGGGAATGTGTGAAGATGATACCCATCCAAGGTTTCCTGGAATAGATGAGGAAGGTATCCTTTCCTACTAGTGGACCCTCCTTGGTACTAGGCTGACCGCAGAGATTAAGCTTCCTTTTATGGGGAACTTCTATTCTGAAAGTAGGCTCTCCAGTCTACCCTATGCTCTGAATGCATAGAATGAGCCTCTTTCCTTCAGGAACTTCTAAAAAATAATTTGAAGTTCCCCAAGTTTCTGGACACAAACGTGGAATAGGGAGGTAGTGACTCATTCCTGCACATCAGCACTAAGGCAGCATCACCTATGCTTGAGGATCCTCACAAAATGGCTCTGACTTGCCTAAGTCTCTGGATGCAGACAGAAGTTTGGTAATAGACTCATTACTGACAGTTAGCACTCTTTGGTGGAGGACCATCCACCCAAATTTTGTGTTTAATCCTGGGCGCTGGATTGAAAACTGTACATTTTCTGTGTGGCTTCCATAATTCACCTTCAGCTCTCATCTTGTCTCTGAAACACACCAGGTTCTCTTCACTCTGGAACTCTCTAGAAATGGCTCCAAAGCACAGAATCTCAAGATGCAAGTGGAGTTGTAGGCTTATTATTAAGGGTGGGACCAAATTTGATGCCAGGTTTGCCACAGCAGAATAGGTACATTATTTGGGAACTGCTTTACTTGGACTAGAGCTTGCATTTCCGGGTGAAGTCTGGCACTCTTCAATCTAGGAATCTCAAAACTGGATCTTATACAAAAGTTTCTTACAGACAAACTAGCTTATTCATGTGAGTCCTAGTCTAATGCCCATGCTGAATACAGGTGAGATTGTATTTGGTGAACTCTCTCTCTGAAGTAAGGGACTTCCTCAAGCTCTCACTTTGACTCTGAACATATGCAAGCCCTCTGCACATTATAGACCTTAGAAACTGTTCCCATTCAAATAGTCCACATATGGAGGGGTGCTCATACCTACCTCTGACCCCATTGATTAAGGTATGGAAAACTTAGTAACAATTGGATTATTTGAGATCATTCTGTGTGTGTTGGGGACTCTTTTATCCCTGAAAGGACCCAGGCCTTCTGTGTTCCACAGATAGGGAATGACTTCAGATGAATCGCTCACTTTTCTAATTCTATGAGGCCAAACTCAGTGTGTTACATATCTGAAAAAAAAAGTGCTCAAAGCCATCCTGGCCTGACATCAGTGGTGGGAACAGGGTGTTCTGAGTGATCCTTGTATCCCCTCATTGTCTTCACCTTGGCTCCAGTTAAAACTTAGACCCAGTACTCTATGAATTTTAGGCCCCATGGTCAAGACTCTCTTTCCCAGCACTCCCTTTCTACAGAAAAGGAAGTTGTCTCATTCTTACTTGGCTGTGCCCTGTGCACACAGGACTGACCTAAGAGGAAGGACTGCATTTGTGGGGGATCTACTGTGTGTGGATGGGCTTCCTCAGTCTACCCTCAGTTTTAGTTTCTAAGACCCTCATTCTCCTCTCTTCCTGGAACCCAGCTGGACTCTATTCCAAAATACTAGACTTCATAACCCTTTAAGGGCTCCCTGTACACCTACAGATTCAAATGTCTAACTCTGGGTCTGAACTCTTCAGCCTCCTGCATTGTAAAGTTTTCTCACCACCCATCAGTCTACTAGAAGAGACTGCCAAACCTGATTCTAACTACTCTTCCATGTTTGTTTCAGATGAATACCATGTGACCTGAATAAGTCCAGTTAACACATTCTATTCTGTGGCCCATGCTAGTCCAGTCAGAGTGGACTCTGGACATTTCCAGAGATGTCTTGGGTTTTTCAGTACAAATGTTGTCTTCCTCTTCAGATGTGAGGCATGGAAAGGAGACCCTGCACAACTATTACAGTGTTGTTTTATCACAGATGTTTTAATCTACTTCCCTGTTCCTTATTAAGCTGACTTCCTCACCAAGACCTTGGAATTCACCCCAAGAACTTGGTAAGGACTCTTCTTCCCTTCAATCATTCAAGTAGGAGCTAAACAACTTCTGAGAAAGCAGTTTAGTGAACATCCTTCACAATGTAGCTAGTTTACC
Source organism: Rattus rattus (assembly GCF_011064425.1). Classification (NCBI taxonomy): domain Eukaryota; kingdom Metazoa; phylum Chordata; class Mammalia; order Rodentia; family Muridae; genus Rattus; species Rattus rattus. The sequence goes on from NC_046172.1 coordinate 68,283,275, forward strand.
TCTCTCTCCACACCAAACAATAATGTTCTGTTTTCTTCACTGACAGGCCACAGTAACTCTCTAAAATTGTTTCATTTTCTGCATGTTCAGCTTCACTGGCAAAAGCAAACTCTATTCTTTTCCTCACTAGAGGAATGTTTTGGGTCATTTGACAATTGATCTGTGTCAGTATAGGGACTGAGAAAGGATGACAAATATACTAAGCAGAGAAACCAGGGCTCAAAACTCTCAATTCCTGCCAATCTGACCTGAGCCTCAGTTCCACAAAACCCTCCAATTCTGACAGAAGATGCAATTACAGCACTCACTGTGGACTGTAGTAGAGGATGTTTTTATTCATGCATCCATCTTCTCATCTTCTTGAAGATTCCCGGAAGCAGGTCTTTTCTAATATTATTGGAAATAACTTTCTTCCCATGAACAAGTTAGTGAAATTTACCTTTCCAATCCTGGAGATTGTATATGCAAATTTTGTTCAAGCACTAGATTCAGGCCCAATTTGTACTCAGATTCATTTTCATCTGATCTTTCTTTCCCCTAAGCCCAGAAACCTCAACTTAAAAAAAATAATATAAGATAATGTCTATCTTTGATGGAGGTCAGGGGGAGTGTGTGGGAGACGGGGATAAGGAGGGGAACAGGGATAGGGATCAGGTGTGGGAAGGGAGGTAGGTGGGAGAGGGCTGAGAGTGAGAACAGCAATCGATGGGGGCGGGATGTTCTGGGACTAGCTAGAGACCTGGGACAAGGGAGATTCAGGGCATCTGTGGGGTTACCCTAGCTAAGACTCCTAGCAGCAGGGGATAAGGAGCCTGATGAGGCCACCTCCTGTGGAGGGAGGTGTACATCAACCATCCACAAAACCTTCAATCCAAAATGTGTCCTGCTTACAAGATGTGCAGGGATAAAGAAGGAACAGAGACCCGAGGAAACGGCAACCAATAGCTGACACATCTTGAGACTCATCCCATGTAAGAGAGCCAACCCTGTGAATATTAATGATACTCAGCCATGCAGACAGCAGCCTAGCATAGCTGTCTCCTGAGAGGCTTCAACCAGCAGCAGATGGAAACAGATACAGATACCCACAGCCAAAGATCAGGCAGAGATCAGGAGTCTTGTGGAAGAGTGGAGGATAGATGTGAGAGAGTCGGAGGGGTCAACACACCAAGAGCACCAAAGAAGACCTACAGAGTCTGATTGTTGTAAAGAGACTGCTAGCTTTGCCTTCCAACTGCACTCCCTGACTGCTAATGAGTGAGACCGAGTCACCATTTGTTAATTGTCTGCACACCTCTCCATGGACTTTCCATTATTGGATTATCTGAACTGTAGACTGTAAGTTATTCCAGTAAATCCTGTGTGTGTGTGTGTGTGTGTGTGTGTGTGTGTGTGTGTGTGTGTGTGTGTGTGTGTGTGTTTGGTGTGCTGAGCATTTAAACATATCTTATTCAAGCAGAGCTGTAAACTGGTCATAGCACCTTTCGCACTTATCACCACATTTCCTATGAAGTCTAGTTTGAATACCTAGGTGACCCTGAAAGATATAAAAGTTGTCATTAATTTATGTAGTCCATCTATTCTCAACAGATGTAAGGTAAGACCTCTCATACACTAGACTACCAACCAGGCAACATATACCAGTTGATGTGAGGTCCCCAACACATTTACAGTAGAGGACTGCCTGGTCTGGGTTCAGTCAAAGAAGATGCATCCTACCCTTGAGAGATTGAAGCCCCAGGGAATAGGAAGGCCTGGCAGGGAGATGGGGAGTGGGGTCATCCTTTTGGAGACCTGAACAGGCAGGGGTGGGGGATGAGGATGGAATTAGGAACTGTCAGAGGGCAGAACAGGAGAGGGATAATGACTGGACTGTAAAAATGATTAAAGATAATAAAAAATAGGTAAACATTTTCCTCAAGACGAGCCACTTTTTCACACACTAGACTTTAAATTTACAGAGTCTCACAGATAAAATGACTGATACTTTGAATAGAACAGGGTTCAACCAGAAAAAAAAGATACCCTAGTTGTATCTTCCATGGATCTAGGACAATGTTATATAAACTTAGTACCTAGTAAACAGTTCTTGACTGATTTAATTTTCACATGTGGCTACCCTAGTAACCCAGAGAAAAGGCTCAAGAGACAAAGGAGCTACTGACAAGGCTATATAATCAGGGGAGCCAAAACAAAAATGGAATACAGTCATTTAAAATTTCTTTGTAAAATTAAAAATGGGTATGTTTTTTATACAGGGTATTATGATGCATTTTCCCCTCCCTATACTCCTCCCAGTCTCTCCCAACATTCTCTCCCATCCATAGCTACTCCTTATGATTCTCATGAGAAAACAAACAAGTATCTAAGGAATTATACAGTCTAGTATAATGTAATTAGTATATAAACTAACACATCAAAATAAAACAAGCAGAAGAAAGGGGGCCCAAGTAAAGGTACAGGAAACAGATACAGACACAGACTCACTCTAAATCTTATTTGGCCCATTACCATTAGTATTCTGCTGCCTCCACACTTCTAGAGTAGGAGCCCAGGTCATCTACAAAAAGGTCTCTAAGGCAGTGAATAGCAGGAGTGTAAGCTCTGAAATCCAAGATGTGAATTCTAATCCTAGCTATGTAGCTATTAGAAAGTTCCGTTTTTGTGAACTATGTTTCAGTGTTTGATAATCTGAATCCACAGAAGCATCTTCAAAGGTCCGTCCTCCCAGCCTTGGGCCTTTTGTGAAATATAGCGCAAGACTGGTTCTAGACTATCTAGGGAAATTTTGCCCCAGGCATGTGTGGGGAACCCAAGAGAATCTGTGTGACTTCTTTTTTTTTTTTTTTTTTTTTTTTTAATTTTTTTTTTTATTAACTTGAGTATTTCTATGTACATTTGGCAAACATCCCTTCCTCCCCCACTTCTGATGGTAACCAGTGGATTCTACCTTAGAGGGTTGAGGAGAAAGAGGCTGTAAGAGAAACATAGAGGTAGGTGAAATACTGGTGCTCTCAGAAAATGCCATGACTAGCAGTTATTAGTACCTCACTTTTGCTATGGAAGGATTTGCTGCTAATTTAGGGCTAAGATCTTGTTTCTCCAAGGTGTCATTTTTCTGCTTCATACTAGAACAACTACGAAAGCTCCTATCATCATTTTTTCTTGTCATTCGGGGTGTGTGTGTGTGTGTGTGTGTGTGTGTGTGTCTGTCTGTCTGTCTGTCTGTGGTCCTGCTGAGACATGTTTACCCATCAATGCCCAGATTTCTCATATATCAAATGGAAACTGAGAAAAACTTGAAGTGATATCATTCAAATAAAAAATGAAACAGGGATGTCCACTAGACCCATTCCTTTCAGCTTCATGTTTTTAACCTGTAGTTAGAGTAATTAGACAAGAGACCAAAGTTAAAGAGATACAAATAGGAAAATAAGTCAAATAGGAATGATAATACGTAAGAGATCCCCCAAAAATCCATCCGAAAAGCTCTAGAAATGATCAACAATTTCATTGTGCTTGCATTTCATTTTTTCTTTTAAAAATAGTCTTAAATGTTTTATATGTCAGTCAATATGTATAAGGGTTCTAACTGTCCTCAGAAACCATTGTTATAGTCAGTCTTTGCAAGTTTTATTATTTTAATAGATTGGTATGTTTCAATATTGTTTTGATTTGCACCATCCTAACAAGTGATACTGTGTTCTTTCTGTCTAGGTGATCATTTACCATCAGGATATATTCTCTTTGACCATAGTGGAAAAAAACTGGAAATCAACAACAGAACAGTCTGTAGAAATTTTGCAAATTCATGGAGATTAAACAATACATTAGTGAATGATGAGAGTAAAAGAGGAATGTAAGAGAAGCCAAAGGTGAAAGCAAAGAGAGAATCAACTCGTTCTCTGTTTGTTTACTTTCTTTTTACTCAGGAAACTGTTGAATTTACTTTAAAAGCTTTTTGCTTGCCATCAACATGTTCAAAAGTTTTATCATTTAATTTGTATGCAGGGAATTTAAATTGAAAGCATTTTCTAACATTAAATCATATTTTACCCTTTGCAGCTGGCCTGTTTGTTCATTTAATTTACAGCAACGCTGAATGTGCTATTAAATTATTTAGAATATTTGCTACTGTGTAAGAGCTCCTGGCTTAAAAGTTATTTACATATAGTCCTCTCATCTGGTATTGGAATCAAGGAGTACTGGCCTAAGCAAAATGAATTAACGATTGTCCATATCTCTGTATGCTTTGGCAGAGGTTATGTGTGATAGTAATTTGTTTCTTTTAGACCCCTTTTTTAGAATTGTACATAAAAACCACCTTCTCCTGGAACATTTGATAGTGGCTTATGTTTTAAAAACACTTTCAGTGTGCATTCTTCTATTAAATATTTAAACAATCAATTTCACTTAGAATTGCAATTTTAATAAGAAATAATATATTTAAAGTATAATTTACATATATATTATATATCTATATTTTGTGTGTGATGCTAGGGTTCAAACACAAAACATCATGCATGCTAGCATACATTTTAAGTCCTTAATATATATATAAGAGAAAACTATTGATAACACATTTATACAGAACTTTATTACAGAAATTCACACCTGCTTCTATATCTTTTTGCTGGAATAATATTTTATTTCTAAGATTTTTCCAATCTTTTGTATAAAAAGATAAGAGCTGTTATGTAACATAAAGCCAGTGTAATTCCTAAAAAAATATATAAGTAATCATTGATGGGCTAGCAAGGTGTCTCAGCATGCAAAGCGCCTTGTTGCCAAGCCTGAGGACCCAAGTTCAAGCCCGGAAGCCCACATAGTAGAAAGACAGAGTCTGATCTACAAAGCTGCATGCCATACATCGTGGTTCTGTACATATACCTGGGGTGAATGAAGACAGGACAGAAACAAGTACAGGAAAGCTGAGAACAGGTGAGCCATGTTTGCTCTGATGGAGCTGCAACAACTGTTCAACAGCATGGAACCTCGGTGCAGTTATTATCACAGCACAAGAAAGAGGGCTGAGCTAGTCTTAGTAGAAAGACTCTTTAGGGGAGCAGCCTCAGGCTGTAAACATGCAGGATGAGGAATCTGCACGTACATGCTTTTTGACAGATACTCTGTCAACATTTGCAAACAGATGAGAGGAAGACTTTGCCAATTTCCTGAGAATGACCCAAGAAATGCTTTCTCAGTCCCTATGGGTGCAAGGCTTTGGTCCTTATCAGGAATACATACCCGCTCAGGACTCTACCTGCCGCTTACACCTTCACTCAATGCTTCTTTGCTCCCCACATCTGACTGCTGTGTGCATTTGCACATATGGCATGTGCACATGTGTGGGATACAATAAATAAATGTAAATAATTCAAGTAATCAGTGACTGCTCAGGTGCTTTTCATGTTTACTCCAGAGACATGCATTTTATTCTATTTTTGAGATTATAATTACATCACTTCCCCCTACCTTTTCTCCCTTGAACCCATCCCTTATACCCTCCCTTACTCAATTACAAATTAATTACATATTTAGGGATATATAAGTACAACATTCACAGTCTGAATAACATTACTTATATGTATATATTTTCAGGGCTGACCATTTCATATAGGATAACCAATTGGTGTGCCCTTCCCTGAGAAAGACTTTTTCTCCCACTCTGTTCATTCCTTAGTTGACTATAGTTCTTTGTGTAGGATTGAGGTTCCCTGGGTTTTTCTCCATTCACTTTGGCATATCTATTATTGTTGTCCTTGCTCAGCTCATGTTTGGGCAGTCATGTTGGTTAAATTTATTGGTGTAGCTTCTGAAATTTCTAGGAGACACAGTCTCACAGTAAACTCCTGTTCCTCTGGCTTTTTCAGTTTTTCTGCTCAGTCTTCCACAATGTGCCTGAGCCTTATGTGCACACGTTGTCTTAGAGATAGTAATATCTGAATCAATTTCAAAATATGCTACAATTATTTGTTATGTTCCTTACTAATTTTTATTCTCTGATGGTTTCTTCTTTCATTACATTTTGCTGGCAAGTGAGTAAAATAAAGTCATAAACTTGAGTACTGTCCAATCTCTCAAAACGTGGGCTCTTCCGAATGCAATTTATTTTCTAAGTTCTCATGCTATGAGATACTGCAGGCTCATTGTACAGAATCACTATCTAAGGCACTCTTTCTTTTGGGGGTGATTAGTTCAGAAACCTAGGTCTCAGTGCTTGCATTTGAGGCTCCCTCAGCTCACAGAGCAAAATATCTGTCTATCTATCTATCTATCTATCTATCTATCTATCTATCTATCTATCTATCTATCTTTCTTTCTTTCTACTCCATTATTGCATATATAAATATATAAACAAATGGGGCTGGAGAGATGGCTCAGTGGCTAAGAGCACTGACTGCTCTTCCAGAGGTCCTGAGTTCAATTCCCAGCAACCACATGGTGGATCACAACCATCTGTAATGGGATCCAATACCCTCTTCTGGTGTGTCTGAAGACAGCGATAGCGCACTCATATATAAATATATAAACAAAGCATAGTTATAAACATTCTTAAAATATTTATATACTAGTGTTAGATTTCAATCCTGTGACAAATCTAGAGTTGTCTATTTAACATATTAAAGTAGACCTGGCTTACAGCTTCTCCCTGAATCCCTCAGTCTCTATCTATTACAGGGTCCTCCTGGGTGACATTCCCTACCACCTACTCTGAACTCTCCAGCCCAGTGGGCTGGGCTGGTCTTCCCTGTATAATCCAACAATTTCAGCTATCTGTTCTTTTTGTACCTTTAGGTTTCCTGGCTGCTGAATCTGGTTCCTCACTCTCCCATCTCCTCTCTCCTCCCCATCTCTTCACATGGCACAGCTTGATCTGACCATGACCACTTTGAAATCTCCCAGAGGTCCTTGCATTCTCTCACCCCTTTATAGACAATAACTTTCTCCAGCACCATATGCAGAAGCAGTCATGTCCTGTGTTTTTCTTTTTTATTCTTATTTTCATTCAACTAGCTGCTTGTATCTGTATTAAATTGGTCATAAGTTTATGCTGATTATGTAAATTCCAATTCATTACCAAAAAAAAAATTCCAGCCACCTTCCTTTTCTTACTTTTAACTCATTCCAACAGTAAGAGATCTGCCTCACATCATTCATCCATGTATCCATTTAATTGTTCAACCAAATATCCATATTGTTTAGCCTGTTCTCCTGTGGGAGAGAACTTTCATTCATATACATAGACCCAGACCTAGACCTAGACCCAGACCCAGACCCAGACCCACACCCATACCCACACCCCACACCCACACCCACCCCCACACCCACACCCACACCCACACCCACACCCACACCCACACCCACACCCCACATACCTAGACCCAGACCCAGACCCAGACCCAGACCCACACCCATACCCACACCCACACCCACACCCACACCCACACCCACACCTACTTCCAGACCTAGACCTACACCCCCACACCCACCCACACCCACACCCACACCTACTCTAGACCCAGACCAGACCCAGACCAGATTTAGACTCTAGACTTAGACCCAGACCCACACCACACCCCACACCTACACCACACCTTACACATTCCACACCTACACCCACACCACACCCACACCCAGACCTGGACCTGGACCTGGACCCAGTCATAGTATTATAGACAGACATAAACATAGGCATAGACATAGACATAGACATAGACATAGACATAGACATAGACGTAGACGTAGACGTAGACGTAGACGTAGACATAGGCATAGGCATAGGCATAGGCATAGGCATAGGCATAGGCATAAGCATAGGCATAGGCATAGACATAGACATAGGCATAGACATAGGCATAGACATAGACATAGACATAGACATAGACATAGACATAGACATAGACATAGACATAGACATAGACATAGACATACTTTTACTTTAGCCTCGTGGCATTCATTTACGAGTCACTTAGGGAAGCAAATTCTTTTAGCGAGGTGAATGTGCCTCCTGCATCATTACCATAATTATAATAATTTTCTTACATTCTATACTTCATCTTAGAATACTTTTTTAAAAGTTAATCCAAGAAGGTTCATATGAAAGGTCTGGGTTTTCATCCTCATAAGTAGAAAAGAAGGAAAGAAATTTAGTTCAATTTTTGTGCTTTAAATTTTTATGACTTTTAAAAAATATATGTATGTATCATTAAACCATTATAAAATAGCTTCACTGTTCTAACAGTCTCCTATGATTAACCAGTTTACACTTTTCTCTGCTGTCCCAATAATTTTTTCCTTTACCAAAATTCTATGGGAGTGGAGTTATATGCAGTCCAGTAAATTCCCAATTGACTCTGTCACAGAATAATATGCATTTAAGGATTACTTATATCTTGGAAAGTCTTATAGATTCGTACACTGAGTGAATGGCTTTTGTCCCAGGTCAGTTGACATTAGCTGTGTTTGTACTTGTTCACTGTTCTCTAGGTTGGAGTGGCAGTTTTCTGTGCGATCTCTCTGGTACATCCGAGAAAAGTCGTCAAGTTGCATCTAACTCCACCTCCCCCCACCCCATAACAATGAGAAACATTTAAATACAATTAAAATTAATTTTTAAAACATAGATGTGAAAAATAAAAAAAATAATTCATGAGCTATTTTTCTCAGATTGTCACGTGTTTATTTTTGAAGCCCATTATAGAGCCAAGTTATGGCCTATATGATTTGTATATAGAAATACTGAGGAAAATTTAGTTTTATCATATAATAAATTTTGACAACAATCTCATTACATTTTCTACTTTTTACATTTTTATTAAATCTGTTTTTGATAGTATCCCATATGTATATACTACATTACTATTAATCACACTTCCCCACTTTTTTTTAATATCCCCAACCCCGGTCAATCCTCTCTCTAACCCTACAAATCCCTTAAATCCCTTGCCCATATTAATAGGGTTTTTTTGTTTGGTTGTTTGGTTTTGATGTCCACTGAGTTTAACCAGGGCTATCTGTATCAATGTGTGGAACTGTCCAGTGGAGCCTGATGAACTCACCAGTGAGCACACAACTGCAGACAATTTTTTAATGGCTCTTTTCATATTTTAATGGCATGCATTTTAATCATTTACATTTTATTCGTTAGAATAACAGCCTTGGAAAAAGATATATTGTCATCAGAACTCACAACGGGGATCCAGGAATATCTCGTTAGATTATAAAGGATATAACAAAGTTAAAAACCATGCCAGAACCAAACACTGTACATGTGTGTAGTTTGGGTAGAAAGCTGTATTATATAACTAATTCTATATTGTCTAACTCTGTCTATTACTAATAATGGTCTTAATTTATATGACTCAGGTTTAGAAACAATTATGCTTTATTTGGTCAATGTCTAAAACCCATGATCAGTTTTCTTGCTCCTCAACTATACTTTGAATGTCATCTAAAACTACAATTCTAGCATATCTTTGTTTCAGACACTGAAAATTATAAAGAGCGTGTCCAAACAAATGTTTTTATTATATTAATGCAGACATAATTTATACAAATCATTATTACTTATGTTCATTTGATCACATAAACTTTAATTAAGGTTTATTAAATTATACTATTCAAATATTGTATTTCTTTTACTAGATTTTCCTCTCAATGTTTCCATTCTTGGAGAAGAATTGGTAAATTGTTATTAATATGTACATCTTTTCTTGCATGGCTGAAGTTTGTTTTGCATATTCCATAGTAAAACTATCAGCTTAATAAATGTTAAAGCTTATTATAACTGAGGTATTTCAAGTGTAGTTAGTGAATTTGGCCTTGACATACATTCTGTCTGTGGGATAGTAATATTGTCCCTGTTTAATTTTATTTTGACATTTGTCACTAAGTTTTTTTGAGATGGGGGTCTCACTCTGGAACTTACCTGAATTCAGGACAATCTGCTGTTCTCCGCTTTCTGTGTTCTGAGATTACAAGTTTGGTTTCATAAATGTTTTCCATTTATTTATTTTCCTGAATTTGTGGCCAGTTTGTTTTAGTAAGGCCAAGCATTATTATGGCTAAAGTCTCAAATATCTCCCAAAAGCTCCATAGAGAAGGCTTGTTGCCAGCATTTGGCAATGTTGGGAAATATGGAAACTTTAAGAGGTGAAGCTAAATGGAATGGAATTAAATTGTTAGAGATGTACACTAGAAGGTGTCAATGGGACCACCGACAATTTCCTCTTAGCCATTCGTTCTGCTTGTTTTAAATCTCAGTATTCTTAATATGTAGTGTGACCCACAACAACACAAGCAAAATTCTTTCACATGTTTACATGATATCCTGCTCACCACAGACCTAAAAGCTAAACAGTCAAATAAACCAAAAATCTCTGAAACAAAAACACATCTGTCCTTAAATTGCTTATCTTAGTTATTATTGGGAATGACAAAATTACACACCATGAAAAGTAATACAGATATATTTCTTTTTTAATGAATCTGATAGTTTCTTTTACTGATAGGCATTTAATTACTCTATACTTAAATTACATATTATCGATTTAAATTTTGTATGAATTTACTGAACTATGATTATATTAAAATACAAACAGCATTAAATTTATTCATTTGAAGTATACAATTCTACTTTTAGCATACTCACAAATTTGTGCTATTATCAGCCTAGTAACTTTAGAAGATTGTTATCATCCTTTAAAAATGCCTGTACATTTTAGTTATTATCCACTGGCCTATCAAATTCCTGCTAGATTTAGCCGATCATTACTGTACATTTTTCTCTGTTAATTTGACTACTCTGGAAATTTTATCTAAGTGGAATAATCACATATGATCTCCAGAGCTAGTACTCTTTCACATACCATAGTGTTTTTAAGGTTTATTTCTGCTCTGGGTCACATCTGTATGATGTTATTATTTCTAGCCGACTAACCCTCTACCTGCATCATACTGTCCTTCATTTGTCAGGATCTACTTTGGATTTCTGGTAACTTAATTATACTGGTAGGCAGAATCATTGATCTTTCTGATACTTATATATTTAGTTCAGGGTTTTTGTGGGGAAGACATATGGGTGTGTGGTTTATTATTGCTTGTGTGTGCAGAGAAGCCAGGGTATCAAGTGTTCCCCTGTATCATACTCCATCTATTTCCTTTGAGACGGGGTCTCTTGTTGAACTTAGAGCTCAAAGCTTTCCGCTAGGCTAGCAGCCATCATGTTCCAGTAATATTGTTGTTTTTACATCAGACTGCACCTGCATGCTGGGCTTGCAGGTGTGTATAGGATCATGACCAGTTTGTATATGGATGCTAAGTCTAGTCCACAAGGACACATAGTGCGTCTCCAGGCCCATAAAACATCACCTCATGTAGTTTATTTTCATTTCCCTTATTTACCACATTCAAGTCTTTAGATTTGTTCCCGGGCATCAAAGTTAACATCTGCTATTCTCTTAACCCAGTATAGTCTGAATTTCATTGACTTCCTTTATGCCATTACAAGAAAATACTTCTCTAGGTTACATAGCCAACATATATTTAGATGTATAGTTTTATGCAATTATTTTCCAATTATTTAATAGACCACACAACTTGGAGTAAATTCACTAATATTAGCATTTATATTTTCTTAATTCTCTTGTTTTGCAGTTTAAACTGTTTCATGGACTTACATTATTTGAAATTACTTGCTTCCCATTCTTAGAACTTCTAATAGTTTTGATAGATAGGGTTACTAATAATGAAGTCAATCCATTTGAACACAAGAACAATTCTATTAATATTTCCACTTGATTTTTGACAGATACCTTTCACAAATATGCAATTCTTATTTGATCATTTTATTAAAGTATTTATAATGTACCATATGACTGTCATCTACACCTATATTATTTTTGTAGAATATCAGTTATTAAACTTTGTAGATTTCTCTTGTAAATGAGTCATTTTCCTCTAGCCTTCAAGATTTTCTCATTTTACTTATCAGAATTTTTACTATACTTTGTATCGAAAACTTCATTGTAATCATCTAATTTGGAGTTCATGGAGTTTCTTAAGTGCTTAAATCAAAGTTGTCACCTAATATGGAATGTTTATAGCTATTAACTATTAGAACATTTTCTTCATCATCTCTTCTTTATAACTGTTACTCTAATTATGTATGCCAATGTACCTTATCATATAAAAAATGTTCTCCAAGGCTCTGTCTAGTTTTAAAATTATTTTTCTTTGCTTCGCAGACAAGCATAAAATTCCATTAGTTTTTTCTTTTTCAGTTTGCTAATGCATTTATTATTTTTATTAATTTTTGAGTATTTCATACAATATATTTTTATCATATTTATTCACTCCTGAGCTCCTCTCCAAACCACCCCCAACCTCCTACCCATCCAACTTTCTGTCCTCATGTTTTTAAAATTCCCATCAAGTCTACTTTGTGCAATATATATGCTCTTGGGTGTGTGAGCATACAGTGACCATGGTCAGTGCACTAGTGGCCACACTTTTAAAGAAAACAAACTCTCCCTGCCCCAGAAGCTGTAGCTGTTGATGCTTTTTTTCTATTATCTGAAGTCTGTGTTGAGCACCTCTAGTAAAATTCTCATTTTGCTTTGTTTTTCAACTTTAGAATTTCTATTTGGTCTATCATGTTGGAATTTTTATATTTTATTAAAAATCTGGCAACAACGGGGTTGGGGATTTAGCTCAGTGGTAGAGCGCTTGCCTAGCAAGCGCAAGGCCGTGGGTTCGGTCCTCAGCTCCGAAAAAAGAAAAAAAAAGAAAAGAAAAGAAGTTATGTTTAGTTTTGGGGTCTGGAGAGATGGCTCAGTGGTTAAGAGCTCCGACTGCTCTTCTGAGAGGTCCTGAGTTCAAATCCCAGCAACCACATGGTGGCTCACAACCATCTGTAATGGGATCTGATGCCCTTTTCTGGTGTGTCTGAAGACAGCTACAGTGTACTTATATATAATAAATGAATAAATCTTTAAAAAAAATCTGGCAACAGGTAACCTCATAAGGTAGGAGTTGGGGGACCCTATAGAAAGTACCAGAGACCTGGGATGTAAAAGAATATCAGGATCGAAAGGGAGGGAACTTAGATGAAATGCCCTACAGTAGGGAGAGGGAACTTCCACCTCCAGTACGAACACAGGAGGAATTCACGTGAGGGATGGGGTTGCCAGCCCACAGTCAAATGCCCTGACCCAGAATTCTTCCTGTCTGAAGGAGCTGCAGGGACAAAATGGAGAAGATCCTGAGAGAAAGGAGGTCCAGTGACAGGCCCAAATTGGCATCCATCTCAGGGAAAGCTCCAAGGCTGGACACTATTACCGATACTGTGGTGTGCTTGTAGATAGGAGCCTAGCATGGCTGCCCTCTGAGAGACCCAACAAGCAGCTGAAAGAGTCAGATGCAGATACTTACACCCAAACAATGGAAGGAAGCCAGGGTCCTCTGTAGTTGAACTGCAAGAAAGCTGAAAGAAGCTGAGGAGGAGGGTGATCCATAGGAAGACCAGCAATCTCAAGTAACCTGGACCCAGACACTGAGCCACCAACCAGGCAGCACACACCAGCTGAGATGAGGCCCCAGATACATGTACAGCAGAGGACTGCCTGGTCTGCCTCAGTGAGAGAAGATGCACCTAACCCTTGAAAGACTGGAGGCTGCAGGGAGTGGGGAGGTCTGGTGGGGTGGGGTGGGGCTGAGGGTGGGGGTGGGGAGACATCCTCTTGGAGGGGGGATAGGAGGTATGGGACGAGGAACAGTTCAAGGGCAGACTGGTAGGGGGATAACTACTGGACTGTAAAAAAGATTAAAGAATAATTTTTAAAAAGTTCTAAGTCCAGGAGATATGTTGGAGGTTGCCTAGGAGGAGTGGTAAGGGATGAAATAAGGGAAGGTATTACCAAGATATAGTGTTTACCTGTTGGAAATTTCTAAAGAATAAGTAAAAAGATATTCTAATTTGAAAAATGAGAATCAGCAGCTAGAAAAAAATCTGTTTGACAGGATATTTTCTTTGTATCTTTGTTTACTTTTTAAAATAAAGAATAGACATACAGTTTATGTTATGGCTAATGTGGCTTTCAGGCTTTGTAGCTGGTTACTTCCTTTACTTCCTTGGCAGTTGGTACTAGAAGAGCTTGTCCGCAGGGAGGAGGTTTCCTGGTCAATCCCAGCCTCATTCCTCCAATCTCTGTGTCTGAAATATGTGGTGTCTTCAGCAATGGGAACTTACTGTCAATTTCTGGGGTGCAATCAAGACAACAGTCTATGTTGTTTTAAGAATCTCTTGGACCCTTCTGTTTGTCTATGGCTCTTGTGAGGATAATTATCATCCCACATGGGAGTATGTCATTAAAATAAATACATGCATGCATAATTACATTCCAAAAATACATGCATGTATTTTGAACATAAAATGTTTTCTCTATGGCCTTTTTATTTTATTCCTTGACAAGTTGTGACGCCTTAATTGTTCTTTATCCAAAATCTCTGTTTTGGATTTTTATGCTTAAAATATTCCATCAGGTGTATTAAAATAAGTCACAGGATCAAAAAATCTTCTTGATTCACAGCTTGCTCCTCATGGTCCAAAAAAAGCAAGCCACAGTTTTCAGTTGGTGACAGAGCAATGGAATTTTTTAGATTAATACTACTGCTTTTAAGAGCAGGTACTTTATACTAGGGAAGGAGAAACACAGAATTTCAGTATCTCAGCTCTGTTTGCAAAGGGTCTCTGGCTTATGAGCTCAGATAAAGCTCATCCAGCAGAAGTATTCTCAGTGTGTCATGTGAGGACTGAAGGGAGGAGGGAACTTCTACTGTCCTGCAAGTGAGAGTCTCTGCACTGTCTTTTTAGTAGAAAATGAAACCTTCTGAAATTTCTGAAGGGTAAGGGGTAGGCCATAATTCCAATGTGGCCTAATTTCACCCTTGTGGCCAAGTGTCAGTACATTTTTTTTTTATTAACTTGAATATTTCTTATATACATTTCGAGTATTATTCCCTTTCCCGGTTTCCGGGCAAACATCCCCCTCCCCCCTCCCCTTCCTTATGGGTGTTCCCCTCCCGACCCTCCCCCCATTGCCGCCCCCCCCGCAACAGTCTAGTTCACTGGGGGTTCAGTATTAGCAGGACCCAGGGCTTCCCCT
>NC_046172.1:68298541-68351041 GCF_011064425.1 Rattus rattus
AAAAAAAAAAAAAGGACACAAAGTTGCAGGTTAGGGAGGATCTAAGAAGAGTAAAGGGGAGAAGTGGGGAGAGGGTGAATATGAGTAAAATACATTGTTAAAATAATTAAAATATTTCTTATGTCTCCTGGGAGGCTTTGCCAGAGCATGTCAAATACAGAGGCGGACCCTCGCAGCCAACCATTGAACTGAGAATTGGGTCCTCACTGGAGGAGTTAGAGAAAGGATTGAAGGAGCTGAAGGGGTTTGCAACCCCATAAGAACAACAATACCAACCAACCAGAGCTCCCAGGGACTAAACCACCATCTAAAGAGTACACGTGGAAAGACCCATGGCTCCAGCTGCATATGTAACAGAGGATGGCCTTGTTGGGCACCAATGGGAGAAGAAGCCGTGGATCCTGCCAAGGCTGGATGCCTCACTGAGGGGAATGTCAGGGTGAGGAGGCAGAAAGGGGGGAACACCCTCATAGAAGAAGGGGAAGGGAGGGGATAGGGGGTTTTGGGTAGGAAACCGGGCTCCAACCCCCAGTGTAGGGGAATGTCAGGGCAGGGAGGTGGGAAGGGGTAAGTCGTGGGGGAACATCCTCATAGAAAAGGAGAGGAGGGATAAAGGTTGGTTATGGGCGGGAAACCTAGAAAGGGAATAACATTTGAAATGTAAATAAAAAATTATCAATAAATATTTCTTAAAATTGGGGCTGGTAAGATAAACGCTACATGTAAGCTTGATGACCTATGTTAGATATTTAGAACCCATAGAAAACTGGAATAAGAGAAAAAAAATTCCACAAAGCTGTCCTCTGATCTCAACGCACATACAACGGCATGTATATACACACTAATAATATAAAATTTTAAAACAAACAAATCTGCTATTTGCAAAAGCATGGATAAACCTGAAAGACATTATACTATGTGAGACAACTCGGACACAAAAAATACTGTATTATTCAAGTTTCATTCTGATGCTGTAACAAAATAGTTAAGACAGAAAAGCAGCTTATAAGAGAAGGGCAAGTTGATGGTGAAAATATATTTCAGCTCTTCCACCACCTTACATTTTGAGTCCTCTCTCTCTCTCTCTCTCTCTCTCTCTCTCCTCCCTCTCTCCTCCCTCCCTCCACCCTCCTTCCTATGCCAGCAGAGTTCTCTGTGTAGCTCTGACTGTCCTGGAGCTATCTCTGTAGACCAGGCTAGATTCAAACTCAGAACTCAGAAAGTGACCTGCTTTTGCCTCTACTTCCTTTAATCTACAGGGATTAAAGGCCTGCTACACTACTGCCCAGGTTAGGCAAGATTTTTAATAGATTTATTTATTTATTTATTTATTTATTTATTTATTTATTTAATATATGTTCATACACTGTAGCTGTCTTCAGACACACCAGAAGAGGACATCGGATCCTATTACAGATTGTTGTGAGCCACCATGTGGTTGCTGGGAATTGAACTCAGGACCTCAGGAAGAGCAGTCAGGGCTCTAAACTGCTCAGCCATCTTTCCAACCTCAAGGAAAGGTTTCTTAATGAACCTAGAACTATTCAATTCATCTATTCAGCTTGTTCCCATCAAGATTCCAAGAGGGCTGCTGCACTCACTCTGTCAGTTATGTGGGTGCTAGGAAACCTAACTCGAGACCTCAAATTGAGACCCACTAAATATATCCCTGACCCCTCTCTCTTTCTTTATTTGTTGTTTTAATTATTTATATATAATAAATATATTTATATTTATATATAATATTAAATATTTATTTATTATATATATATTAGTGTTTTGCTTGTGTGCATGTATGTACATTACATACATGCCTAATGTCCCTGGAGGCCAGGAGAGAGAGCTGTTAGGTATCCTAAAACTGGAGTTAGTGTTTAAGAGACAAAGTGAGAACTGGGAACTGAACTAAGAATGGTCCTCTATAAGAGCAGCAAGTGCTCTTAACTGGTGAGCTATCTTTCCAGGTTTGAACTTTGTAATTGTTTGATTGTCCATTTTTGGTATTTGGAGTCAGAGTTTCTCTATGTAGCTTTCCTTAGGTGACCTGGAATTCACTTTGTAGATCAGGCTGGCAATGAACTCTGAGATCTGTCAGACTCAGCCTCGCAAGTGCTAGAATTAAAGGTGCGCTCTACAACTTCCTGGCTTCCAGCTCTGAACTTTAATCTTAAACATGAACACCTCTCTATCTACCTGTGTTGTGTATATACATATATATGTATATTATGTGTGTATGTATGTGTGTATGTATGTATGTATGTATGTATGTATGTATCTCTCCCTCTCCCAATCTTTCCCCTCTCCTCTCCTCTCCCTCTTTCTCTCCTTCTTTTTTTCTCCTTTCTCTCTAAGGTCTCACTTTATAGCCTTGAACTCAAGATACTTATGCCTAAGTGCCTGAATTTCAGGCATACACAACCACTCCCACCCCCAAGTCTTTATGTCCATACTGTAGCACACCAATCCGTATCAAGTGAGAGGAAGGAAATGGTGGAAGAGGAGTATGATTAAATGTCTTGTCTAAAGTTCAAAGCAGTCACTGAGTTCAACAATGAGCCATGATTTGTATCTTTTCACATGGCTTCTCTATCAGGGACTTCCTTTCTCAATTTCTCTGTCTGAAATTTAGTATAGATGTCATATATTTGGCAAAACATCCCCTATCTTTCACTATTTCTCCATTCTTTCCTTCATTTTCCCCATCACAGTCACCCCACTGTGATGGTTTGTATATGCACGGCCCAGAAAGTGGCATTATTAGAAGATGTGGCCTTGCTGAAAAAGGTGTGGCCTTGTTGGAGTAGGTGTGTCACTGTGGGTGTGGGCTTTAAGATCCTCATCCTAGCTGCCTGGAAGCCAGTATTCTGCTAGCAGCCTTCAGATGAAGATGTAGAACTCTCAGTTCCTCCTGCACCATGCCTGACTGGATGCTGCCGTGCTCCCACTTTGATGATACTGGAGGGAACCTCTAAACTGTAAGCCAGCCCCAATTAAATGTTTTTCTTTATAAGAGTTGCCTTGGCCGTGGTGTCTGTTCACAACAATAAAACCCTAAGACACCCACTTACTGCTCCTGTACTTTGTCCATAGCCAAAGTTAGCTATTTTGTCCCTGTTATTTTAATAGCACCTCACACCCAGTATTAATGTCATTAAGGCATCAATTATAAATATGTGTCTTTAACTACAAATAATTGCCTTTCCCCTAGGCCCTGTGACTCCTTGAAAGCATGGGTTCTGTCATCTTACCTCTCACATCTAATAGAGAGAATGCTAAAGAGCAGTTAATAAATATTCGGCAAATGAATGGCAAAATGAAGCTTCTAATCTCAGTCTAATTTTTGAAAAGGCACAAATTACAATTGTGGAAATAGCTATAAACAGGGCCACTTTGTTACTTTGCGCAATGTAAATAGAATTTCATTATAAGACATTCTTCCTTCATTCATTAGTTAACTATTCCATGCAAGTTGTTTATTTTCATTTTAAACAATAGAGGAAGAGAGTCTCCAAGGAACAGAAGGGTCTATTTACTAAGGATGTTAAAGTATATTCTACTGTGAAGAGAAAGATGACTCATGAAAGAAAAAGAAAAACAAGAGCTGAAACAGAATGAGTCACCTATAGCAGCCACCTACTGAATTGCAAGGAAACAAACATGTTATCTTCAATAAACAAGGGAAATCAATGTTCTTTATAACAAAATGCAAAATACTTGAGATACCAATCTACATAAACTATACTTCTTTTGTCTTAAAGTGGTTCAGTCTATGCTAGTAGATATGTCTGAATGTCTCCTCACTTACACAATACCTTATTGTAAAATAATTTCAGGTCCTCTCATTGATTACCATATTTAATATATATGTTTTATTATATATTTAGTGCATATGTATATTATATACATTCCATATATAGTATATATATGGTATATACCATATATATGGTAAACAATGAGATCTAAAAGTACTCTACACACAGTATATATACCATATACGTGTGGCAAACATATATATTATACATGTACATATACATATACACATTTAAACCAACTCTTTCCAATCTACGGCACCTTGTACATCATATTTAATCTCTCCATCCAGTCAGACCCTTTGCATTTTGTGCCAGGGATTAGTCAAGTGTATCTCCCTTATGCTTCCTCCCATCCATACAATCTCCTCAAACCCCTAGGTTTAGCTAAGATCCTATATCAGTTTCCTGGCCTTATCTGGCCACCCCTGATTTTGCTGCTCCACACTAAAAGGTCCCTTGTGTTCCACAAATAATCTATCAAGCCGGATCCTGCATATCTTGCACCAGCATCTGATCTAGTGAGTCCAAAAGATTCTCCCCTCCACAAACTCTCCTCAACCTCCAGATTCACCTACCAACCCTAGGCTAGGACCACGATGCACATCCTGCTTGCCAACTCAGTCTCCTGTGGTCATCTGACTTCCTTCCACATGACTTCCTACCACTTAAGCTATATATAACCTTTAGAGCCTACCCAACACAATTTTGTGCTTTGCCCCAAGTCGCTGTGTCCATTTCAGACACAGAACTAACAAAAGTCTGTACCCAGATCTCATCACAAAATACAATCAATATCAAAGATCAAGGCAACATTTACACACAAACACACACAAACATACACACACACACACACACACACACACACACACACCAAAATGTACTAGCACTATGTCCCATGTTCTCCCATGAGAACTACCTAGCTGAACTCAAAGACACATAATTTAAAAGGATAATCATAAGCTTCATTAAAGAATTCAAAGAGTTTAAAGAGCATACAAAGAAAATCCCATGGGGAAGAGAGATGAATGCCCAGAAGTGCAGACCATCCTGAGACCACAGGACAGACTGCCATTTCTGCCCACCTCTGCCCACACCCCTGGTCCAACAGGAAACTGCATAGTACCTCTGGACACAGGAATATAGGAACAGTCAGCTGCTGGTGCCTGCAGTTCTGGTCTACCCTCAGAACTGAACTAAACTGAACCAAACAGCTCCCTGCACCCAAATCCCATGGGAAAGAGAGCTGGACCTTCAGAAGTGCAGACACTACTGAGAAATCAGAGAAGACTACACTCTGCCCACATTCCTGACCCAAGAGGGAATAGCCTGATGCCAGCTGTGCCCGCTGGGTGCAAGGACCTGCAAGGACCTAAGAGCAGTCGGGGGCAGGACCCTTTGATTCCTGCCTGCACCAAGAGCTGAAAGACAGTCACCAGGAGTGCCTACACAGCTGAGAGCAGAGCACTTATGCCCAGAAATGGCTGAAAGAAAACAGGAAAACAGTTCTACAGGAATGCTGACACAGAAGACTACAGGAGTGTCAAGCCATTCTCAGAAACAGCAAGATAAGTAAAGAACACAGACAACCCAATGGTGAGAGGCAAGCACAGGACCCTAAGCAACAGAAACCAAGACCACTTGGCATCACCCAGTTCTCCAACTGAAGAAAATAGTGGATATCCAAACACACCAGAAAAGCAAAATTTAGATTTAAAATCACATTTTATGATAATGATGGAGTACTTTAAGAAGGACATAAATAACTCCCTTAAAGAAATGCAGAATAACACAAGTAAACAAGTAGAATCCCTTGAAAACACAAAAAAGGCCTGAAACACAAAAAGCCCTGAAAAAATTACAGGAAACCACAATGAAACAGGTGAAGGAATTGAACAAAACCGCCCAGGATTTAGAAATGGAAATAGAAACAATAAAAAAGACACAAAGGGAGACAACCCTGGAGATAGAAAACCTAGGGAAGAGATCAGGAGTCATAGATTCAAGCATCACCAACAGAATACATGAGATAGAAGAAAGAATCTCAGGGGCAGAAGATAACATAGAAATCATCTACACAACCATCAAAGACAATGTAAACCGCAAAAAGCTCCTAGCCCAATCCATCCAGGAAATCCAGAACACAATAAGAAGATCAAACCTAAGGATAACAGGTATAGAAGAGAGTGAAGACTCCCAACTTAAAGGGCCAGTAAATATGTTCAACAAAATTATAGAAGAAAACTTCCCAGACCTAAGGAAAGAGATGCCCATAAACATACAAGAAGCCTACAGAACTCCAAGTAGATTGGGCCAGAAGAGAAATTCCTCCTGTCACATAATAGTTAAAAAACCAAATGCACAAAATAAAGAAAGAATATTAAAAGCAGTAAGAGAAAAAGGTCAAGTAACATATAAAGGCAGACCTATCAGAATCACACCAGACTTCTCACCAGAAACTATGAAGGCCAGAAGATCCTGGACTGATGTCATACAGACCCTAAGAGAACACAAATGCCAGCCCAGGCTACTGTAACCTGCAAAACTCTCAATTAACAGAGATGGAGAAACCAAGATATTCCATGACAAAATCAAATTTACGCAATATCTCTCCACAAATCCAGGCCTACAAGGGATAGTAGATGGAAAACTCCAACACAAGGAGAGAAACTATGTCCTACAAAAAGCAAGAATGTAATCTCCTTGCAATGAAACCAAAGAGACATACAAACCTAATACCACCTGCAACAACGAAAATAACAGAAAGTGACAATCACTATTCCCTAATATCTCTCTACATCAACAGACTCAATTACCCAATAAAAAGACATAGAATAATAGTCTGGATACATAAAGGGGACCGAGCATTTTGCTGCATACAGGAAACACCTCAGAGAAAACACACACACTGCCTCAGAGTAAAAAGCTGGAAAACAACTTTCCAAGCAAATGGTCAGAAGGAACTGTCTGGAGCTGCCATTCTAATATCGAATAAAATTGACTTTCAACCAAAAGTCATCAAAAAAGATAAGGACAATTCATATTTTTTAAAGATTTATTTATTTATTACATAGAAGTACACAGTAGCTGTCTTCAGACACACCAGAAGAGGGCATCAGATCTCATTACAGATGATTGTGAGCCACCATGTGGTTGATGGCATTTGAACTCAGGACCTCTGGAAGAGCAATCAGTGCTCTTAACCTCTGAGCCATCTCTCCAGCCCCAACAATTCATATTTATCAAAGGAAAAATCCACCAAGATGAACTCTCAATCCTAAATATCTATGCTCCAAATGCAAGGGCACCTACATTCATAAAAGAAACCTTACTAAAGCTCAAAGCACACATTGCACCTCACACAATAATACTAGGAGATTTCAACAGCCCACTCTAATCAATGGACAGATCATGGAAACAGAAATTCAAAAGAGACATAGAGAAACTAACAGAAGTTATGAAGCAAATGGATTTAACAGATATTTATAGAATATTCCATCCTAAAACAAAAGGATATACCCTTCTTCTCAGCACCTCAAGGTATTCTCCAAAATTAACCATATAATCAATCAGTCACAAAACAGGCCTCAACAGATACAGGAAGATGGAAATAATCCCATGCATCCTATCAAATCACCACAGACTAAGACTGGTCTTCAATAACAAAAATAATGACAGAAAGCCCACATACACATGGAAGTTGAACAATGCTCTACTCAATGACAACTTGGTCAAGGAAGAAATAAAGAAAGAAATTAAAGACTTCTTAGAATTTAATGAAAATGAAGATACAAAATACCCAAACTTATGGAACACAATGCAAGCAATGCTAAGAGGAAAACTCATAGCTCTGAGTGCCTGCAAAAAGAAATGGAAGAAAGCATATGTCAGCAGCTTGACAGCACACCTAAAAGCTCTATAACAAAAAGAAGCAAATATACTCAAGAGGAGTAGAAGATAGGAAATAATCAAACTCAACCAAGTAGAAACAAAAAAAAACTATACAAAGAATCAACAAAACCAGGAGTCTGGTTCTTTGAGAAAATCAACAAGAAAGATAAACCCTTAGCCAGAATAACCAGAGGTCACAGAGAGTATATCCAAAGTAACAAACTCAGAAATGAAAAGGGAGACAGAAAAACAAAATCTGAGGAAATTAAAAAAAAATCATCAGATCCTACTACAAAAGCCTATATTCAAAAAAACTGGAAAATCTGGAGGAAATGGAGAATTTTCTAGACAGATACGAAGTAGCACAATTAAATAAATCAGGAACAGATAAACGATCTAAACAACCCCATAACTCCTAAGGAAATAGAAGCAGTTAGTAAAAGTCTCCCAACCAAAAAGAGCCCAGGCCCAGATAGGTTTAGTGCAGAATTCTATCAGACCTTCATAGAAGACCTCATACCAATATTGTCCAAACTCTTCCACAAAATAGAAACAGAGGGAACACTACCAAATTCCTTCTATGAAGCCACAATTACTCTTATACCTAAACCACACAAAGACCCTACAAAGGAAGAGAACTTCAGACCAATTTCCCTTATGAATATCGATGCCAAAAATGCTCAATAAAATTCTTGCAAACTGAATCCAAGAACACATCAAAACAATCATCCACCATGATCAAGTAGGCTTCATCCCAGGGATGCAGGGATGGTTTAACATAAGGAAATCGGTCAACATAATCCACTATATAAACAAACTCAAAGATAAAAACCACATGATCATTTCATTAGATGCTGAGAAAGCATTTGACAAAATTCAACACCCCTTCATGATAAAAGTCCTGGAAAGATCAGGAGTTCAAGGCCCATACCTAAACATAGTAAAAGCAATATACAGCAAATCAGTAGCTGACATCAAAGTAAATGGAGAGAAACTTGAAGCAATCCCATTAAAATCAGGGACTAGACAAGGCTTCCCACTCTCTCCCTACTTATTCAATATGGTACTCGAAGTATTAGCCAGAGCCATCAGACAACGAAAGGAGATCAAAGGAATACAAATTGGAAGGGAAGAAGTCAAAATATCACTATTTGCAGATGATATGATAGTATACTTAAGTGACTCCAAAAGTTACACCAGAGAACTACTAAACCTGATAAACGGCTTCAATAAAGTGGCTGGGTATAGAATTAACTCAAACAAATCAGTAGCCTTCCTCTATTCAAAAGATAAACAGGCTGAGAAAGGAATTAGGGAAATGACACCCTTCACAATAGTCCCAAATAAAATAAAATATCTTGGTGTGACTTTAGCCAAGCAAGTGAAGGATCTGTTTGACAAGAATTTCAAGTCTCTGAAAAAAGAAACTGAAGATCTCAGAAGATGGAAAGATCTCCCATGCTCGTGGATTGGTAAGATTAATATAGTAAAAATGGCCATTTTGCCAAAAGCAATCTACAGATTCAATGCAATCCCCATCATAATTCCTACTCAATTCTTTATAGAGATAGAAAGAGCAATTAGCAAATTCACTTGGAATAACAAAAATCCCAGGATAACAAAAACTATCCTCAACAATAAAAGGACTTCTGAGGGAATCACCATCCCTGACCTAAAGCAGTATTACAGAGCAATAGTGATAAAAAAAACAAAACAAAACTGCATGGTATTGGTACAGAGACAGGCAGGTAGAGCAGTGGAACAGAATTGAAGACCCAGAAATGAACCCACACACCTATGGTCACTTGATCTTTAACAAAGGAGCTAAAACCATCCAATGGAAAAAAGATAGCATTTTCAAAAAATGGTGCTATCTGGAGGTCAGAATGTAAAAAAATGCAAATCAATCCATTCTTATCAGCCTGTACAAAGCTTAAGTAGATCAAGGACCTCCACATCAAACCAGATACAATCAAACCAATAGAAAAAAATATGAGAAAGAGTCTCATACACGGACACTGGGGAAAGTTCCCTGAGCAAAACACCAATGGCTTGTTCTCTAAGATCAAGAATTGACAAATGGGTCCTCATAAAATTGCAAAGCTTCTCTAAAGCAAAGGACACTGTCATTGGGACAAAACAGCAACCAACAGATTAGTGAAAGATCTTTACCAATTCTACATCTGATAGAGGGTTAATATCCAAAATATACAAAGAACTCAAGAGGTTAGAGTCCAGAGACACAAATAACCCTATTAAAAAATGGGGTACAGAGGTAAACAAAACATTCTCAGCTGAGGACTATCGAATGACTGAGAAGCACCTACAGAAATGTTCAACATCCTTAGTCATCAGGGAAATTCAAATCAAAATAACCATGAGATTCCACCTCACACCAGTCAGAATGGCTAAGATAAAAAACTCAGGTGACAGCAGATGCTGGCAAGGATGTGGAGAAAGAGGAACACTCCTCCATTGTTAGTGGGATTGCAAACTTGTACAACCATTCTGGAAATCAGTCTGGAGGTTCCTCAGAAAATTGGACATTACACTACCTGAGGACCCAGCTATACCTCTGTTGGGCATATACCCAAAAGATGCTCCAAGATATAACAAGGACACGTGCTCCACTATGTTCATCGCAGCCTTATTTATAATAGCCAGAAGCTGGAAAGAACCCAGATGCCCTTCAACAGAGAAATGGATAAAGAAATCATGGTACATCTACCCAAAGGAGTACTACGCAGCTATCAAAAATGACTTCATGAAATTCATAGACAAATAGATTGAACTAGAAAATATCACCCTGAGTGAGGTAACCCAATCACAGAAAAACACACATGGTATGCACTCATTGATAAATGGATATTAGCCCAAAAGCTCGAATTACCCAAGATACAATCCACAGACCACAGGAAGCTCGAGAATAAAGATGACCAAAATGCAGATGCTTCCACTCCTTCATAAAAGGGGGAACAAAAATATCCAAAGGGGGATATGGAGGCAAAGATTTGAGCAGAGACTGAAGGAATGGCCATTAGACCCTGCCCCACATGTGACCCATATATATATATATATATATATATATATATATATATATATATATATACATATATATATATACAGCCACCAAAACTAGATAAGATGGATGAAGCTAAAAAGTGCATGATAAAAGGGACCAGATATAGATCTCTCCTGAGAGACCCAACCAGAGCATGTCAAATACAAAGGTGAATGCTAGCAGCAAACCACTGGACTGAGAATGGCACCCCCGTTGGAGGAATTAGAGGAAGGATTGAAAGAGTTGAAGGGGCTTGCAACCCTATAAGAACAACAATGCCAACCAACCAGTGCTTCCAGTGACTAAACCACTAACCAAAGACTGTACATGAACTGACCCAGGGCTCCAACTGCATATGCAGCAATGAATAGCCTTGTTGGGGCACCAGTGGAAGGAAGCCCTTAGTCCTAGAAGGTTGGACCCCCAGTGCAGGGGGATGTCAGGTGGGGGCAGTAAGGAAGGGTGGATGGGGGGAACACCCTTATGGGGGAGGGGATAGGGGGCTTATGGACAGGAAACAGGGAAAAGGAATAACATTTGAAATGTAAATAAAGAAATATATCCAATTTAAAAAAAGAGGTTAAAAAAAGGAAAAAAGAGTAATAAAGCAATGTTTAAGTTTAAAAAAAAAGAGGATATAAAGAAATAGCTCGATAGACTTTTTTAAAAATGCCTGAGTGATGACCAAGAAAGCACAACATAAGGCTGAATAAAATAGTAAAAGCAATCTAGAATTTGGAAACTGAATTCAATAAAGAGATAGAAACACTGAAAAGCAGCCAAGCTGAAATGAAGATCGAATTGAGAAACCTGTTAACCCAACTTGAAAACTCATAGGAAAGACTTACAAGTTGAATGAATCAAGCAGAAGATAGAGATCAGGACTTGAAGATAAAGTTGAGGATCTAGACCAATAAGCAAGGAATATGGAAAAAAAAGACTTTTTAAAATACTGGAAAAGAATATTCTGGAAACTTAGGATACAATGAAAGAACAAATCTTCAAATTATAAGCGTAGATGAGGAAGAAGAATCCAGGTCAATGGCATAGACCGTATCATCAAATGATCATCAAAGAAAACCTCCTCCAAACTAAGGAAAGGCATATTCATACAGATACAAGAAGTACACAGAAAACCAAATATACAAGATCAGAATAGAATATCCCACAGTACCCTGCCAAGACTGAACCCCCAGTGAACCCCCAGTGAATGTGATTGTTGGGGAGGGGTGGTGGTAATGGGGGGAGGATGGGGAGGAAGCCCATATAGAAGGGAGAGGGTTAGGGGATGTTGGCCCAGAAACAGGGAAGGGAATAACAATTGAAATGTAAATAAGAAATACTCAAGATAATAAAAGATTAAAAAAAAAAGAATATCCCACAGTATATCATAGTTAAGTCACTAGGCATACAGAACAGAGAAAGAGTATTGAAAACTTCAAAAGAAAAACTCATGTCACATATAATAGAAAGTCCCTAAGAACAACATCTGATTTCTCAATGGAACCTTCACAAACCAAGAGTCTGGAATAAAGCACTCCAAGGCCTAAAAGATTTCAACTGTCAATCTAGACTACTGTGCCAAACAAGACTATCTGACACAGTTGAAGGAGAAAGAAGAACTTTCCATGATATGAAAAGTCTTTATAAAATCATATCCAGCATACCAAAACAAAAGAAAATACAGGAGCAATACTTCTGGATGAAGAGAGGAATAAGCACAGCCGAAGGATTATAGAAGGAAAACAGATAAGGCCATAATTAAACAAACAGTACCCTAAAAACACAATACCAAAAAAACCCAGTGACTACAATCAACATACACCTTCCAAAAATACCTTTAGATATTAATGGCCTCATTTCTCCAATCAAAAGACACAGACTGAATACACGGATCAAGAAAGTTATCTGTGTATTTGTTGTCTGAGTGAAACAAATCTTAGCTTTAAATATAGGTGCTACTTTCAAATGAAAAGGTGGACAAAAGTACTCTAATCAAGTGGGACCAGGAAAGGAGGAACTGCTATTCTAATATTTGACAAAATAGATTGCAGACTAAAACTAACCAGAATAGACAAAAGAAGATCCTACTTCAGCTTCCTAGCTCCAAATATTCAGATATTAGTATACCAACTGGAGTAACTGCAGAAAACAGGAAAGGAAAGGGGGGGTCGTGTCAGGGGAACAAACGATGGAAATAGCAGTATGCAAGTTATTTAGAGAAAGGGGGGCTTTAATTAGGGAAATGGAGGATGATAAATATAGAAGAATGAAGTGGAATCTTAAGGGTTCTTTGAAAAGTCAGTTGGATGGTGTCTTGCTAGGGCAAATACATGAAGAAGCTTATAGAGCTGGCTGTGCGCTGCTTGGAGGTCTTCCCTGATCTCCACTTCCCTGAGGAGCACCAAGAACTTCTCCTAGTGTCCCTCAGGTCCCTCCTGCTGACCAAGCCAAAGCTGAGGCCTGACTGTCTCTGCTGGTAGTGACACCACTGCTGATTTGTGAGTGCTATCCCGACTCTAGCAAACTAGACTGCTGGTATATCTGAGGTGTTTGTGAATGGATCAAGCTGCCTCTGCTAACCTGTGAACTAAACTGCTGACTTACAGACAACACAGATGAGAACTGTTCCAAAGATACTGTCTAAATAGGTCCACTTTCCCCCTATCCTTCCCTTTCTACTACCTTTGGTAGGTGGTGGGCTACAAGAGATGTTAAAGTGTTTAAGAACCATAATTAAAAATAGGATTTGAAAAAAATTATAGCTACAGAAGGAGGGGGAGGAGAGTGAAATAACTATAAGGATGTCTGAAAAAGTCATTGAGAAGCTTTATCATCTAGTTACTTAAAATTATATATAATACATGCATAAACATCTATTTATTGTTTATTTATTTTCCCATCCATATTAGCAATGGTCCACCCAAGAGCCATAGACTATCTAACAAAAAACCCAACAAGCATGAAAAGCCTCCATTTGAGTTGTTGGTCAGAGTTGTCCAAAAGACTCCCAAACCATTATAAGGTATTGTTGTTGCCCTTGATTTCCTCCCAGAGATCGAAGGTGAGTCCATATTACTGAAGCTACCACATACTTCAGACATAAGACACAGACAATCAGAACTGGATGTGACCTGAAAGCCTCCTCCCTGGGGCATTTTGAGTACTAATAAATTGCCATGCACAAACTTCCAAGGAAGAAGCAATCAGTTGTCCTACCTAGCTATGATGTTTGTGAACTACAACAATGACCAGCATGGCACAATAACCCTAAGGGTGCAATAGCAGCACTTGGTGGTAACCAAGAGCTCTCTATGTGGACTTAAGACCTACTCAGCAAAATGGAAATCATGTCCGGTACTGGAAATCAAACCAACTATCTGGAGCTAATGAAGTCATGGATCTTGGAGAAGAGTCTACAACCAGTACTTTACTAAACCATAACCTTTAACTTCTTAAATATTTGTATATATCCACAGACAAGTATAGTTCCACACCCCTAATCCAGTAAATATCTCTTTGCAACAGAAGACCATTACAGAAAACCACAACTAATCAAACAACTAATACCTGACCCCAACCAATCTATCCACACAGCAACTCCTGGCTCCTAAGGCTTGAGATCATATGTAAAGGGGGTAAGCAGAAAGGATGTAAGAATCACAGAAAGAAGAACTTGGCCATGGCTCTTGCTCTCTCCTGCTCTTCCCTTCTTGCTCCCGCTCTCTCCCCATTCCCTTCCCCCCATCTCTCTCCATGTGCTCATGTGCCCAGCCTCTACCCCCCACGCCGCCTTTCTCCTCTACTACCCTCTTGGCTCCCCTTCTGCCGTTGCCTGAATAACTCTTATTCTAACCTATATTTAAAAAAAAAGAACTTTGCCATGAGACTGTGTTTCTTAGAAATATTTAGAAGCAACACCCATGAAGTCTCTTTGGCACGGTTACTTAAATAAGACCTAAACAAGAATGTTAAAGGTCTATAGGCAACTAAGAAATGCTGAGAGCAAGAGAAAATGTCTTCTTCAGAGAAAAGCACCCAATTGGTTATCCAATACCAAATGGGTAGTCCTGAAAATATTTTATATATACATACACACACACACACACACACACACACACACACACACACACACACACACACACATATATATATATATATAGTAACATGAAATACACTAAGAAGATTAAGTTTTATATTTATGTTATGTTATAAAAACACAACTATTTTTAAAAAGAAGCTATGAATTTGAGAGAGAACAAAGGGTTACATGGGAAGAAATGGAGGTGTGTGTCATATTTTAATTTCAAAAACTAAAAAGATATCTTTTTAAAAAAAGTGAAGGTATAATTTCTTAAAGTAAAACCATGGGTATAGACCATTGTCAGCATATCAAGATAAATGATTGAAGTATGACTATGAAGTAGACAAGGACTTTTCTAGCAAGTTGAGAATCCACATAGCAATAACTGTCACCAGGAATTAATTATCAGTATGTTGGAGTAGATCACTGGATTTAGCAGAGAAAATGGTTGTGTCTGCAGATGGTCGAGTTCATAGACCAGCAATAATTGACTTTTCAGCACAGCAGGACTATGGCAGAGGATGTAGCAGCTGTAGCAGCTGATTCAGAGTACATAGCAGAAGAGCACCTTCTTCAAGATGTACTGTTCAAAAGTGATTTAAAAAGCACATCAAGGGCTGGAGAG
The DNA here is from genome assembly GCF_011064425.1 of Rattus rattus. Classification (NCBI taxonomy): domain Eukaryota; kingdom Metazoa; phylum Chordata; class Mammalia; order Rodentia; family Muridae; genus Rattus; species Rattus rattus. The sequence goes on from NC_046172.1 coordinate 68,314,012, forward strand.
ATGGCTCAGTAGTTAAGAGCACTGACTGCTCTTCCAGAGGTCCCAAGTTCAAATCCCAGCAACCACATGGTGGCTCACAACCATCTGTGATGGGATCTGATGCCCTCTTCTGGTGTGTCTGAGAACCACAGTGTAATCACATACATAAAATAAACATTTAAAAAAAAAGCACATCAACAGCACTCCCACCAGGGGAAGTTGATTCATCACTCTCTCCTGATGTATGCAGAATCCCTGGCCATCTGTATACTATTAAAGCAGATTTTCTCACATAACTGTGGGCAAGGCAATCCCACTTCCTCAAGGGCATGCACACTGGGTGGTGCTTGTCAACCATGATTCTTAACAACTTTTCTCACAGATCATTTTTTTCTTTTCGAGGAGCTTCTTGGGGAATTATTGATCCCTTTGGATGAATCTGAAAAGAGGTCTATAGATCACAGCAGATATTGCAATATTTTATTGCAGTTGTGCCAACAAACCTGCAAACATATTAAGATTTCAGCAGACATCCATCAATTCTCTCTGAGGGGAAGGGAAGAACTATGCTGCAGGCAGCCACTGAGTCTCTGGAATATTTATAAAATACTACTGAAGAACCAGCCTGCCTCCATTTTAGACTTAAAAGCCTTCTTATGGTAAAACCAAACTAGGTTCACTCCTGTTTATGATTAAACTTTTGTTTCTCAAGGATTGGGCTATCCTCACCTCTAACCTTACACATCCAATGCTGACCTCTTAAACCCCACCTTAGTGGAAAGGCAGCCTGTACATGAATTTAAAAGCTTTAATGAATTGCTTGCTTTAATTAACTTGGCCACGATGATTTCAGCCAGTGGTTTTCTTCTCCCATCTTTGAGATTAACACTAATTTAGTTCTCTCACGGAGACAGTCACTAAGGAGCCCTCTTGGTATTATTTGGAAGAATCTTTTCAACAATGGGCACATTACATAAAAACTGGAAATTTTACAGTAGAAATAGATTGTTGTCATTTCAGACCTGAATCCTACAAGCTCATCTATTCTGTCCTCTTTGATGATAGCCACACAGACATTAAGCACTTATCTCTTTTAGAAAGTAATAACTATTTCAGAAGAGAATACTGTGGGCAAGGCACCCAGAGTTAGCACCTCCTGAGTAGAGACAGACAAAACAGAACATTTTTCCCTGAGACATAATACCTTCTTAATAATAAGATGCTGTGCAGTATATTCAAAGAAAATGTGAGAACCTGGAAATATGCTTATTTTAAAAAGAAAAAAACCAAAGTCCTGTATATGTGTATTGTATCTGTTACAAAAAGTCCTAGAGGAAATTATGCAGCTAATGGTGAGTCAGCCCAGCCAGTGTCTGGTGAGCATAGCACCTTTTATACTGTCATGGAAAATGGATACTATGGAAACCAGAGCCTGGGGGATAGAAGTGAAAAAATATTTAAAGAGAGGAGTACTGATAAATGCAAATATATACATTTTTAGTTTTTAAAAGATAATGGCAGAATAAAATGTGTAAAACCATTTTAAAAGCACAATAGCTCGTGGACACCAACATTAGGAATAACCAGGCCAGACATTTGATCCTTGGGACTTTAACAGGACATTTTCTATTGACTTGGTATTAATCAATTAATATTTAACTTTTAAGTGCAGTGTTATTAATGAATGCATGGGCTTTCAGTAAGTGAAACAGGAAAAGATATGCCAAACAGAAAATATTAGTTTGTAAATAATAGGGATTACAGACAAGTTTAAGGAGCTGGTTTCAGGGACTGGCATAGAAGATGCATGTAGCAGATAGGCTTAAAACTACAGCAATTTGGTACCATTTCAAAATAATCATGTGGGGTTGGGGATTTAGCTCAATGGTAAAGAGCTTGCCTAGCAAGCGCAAGGCCCTGGGTTCGGTCCCTAGCTCCGAGAAAAAAAAAAGAAATCAAAATAATCATGTACCTTTCTGAGAAGCCAGAGATTCACAAAAGCAAAGAAAAGGTCTCATTTTAAGATATCTTATTAATCCTCTACAGCCTACTAAGAATTTTACATACACGTGAGATTATCTGCTTTCCTGATCAACAAATGATAAATATATAGTAAGTCGACTTTATGGAAGACCTAGCTAAACATTATGATACATTTGTCCCACCTTGAAACAAATTCTCTTCATCAGCTTGAATAAATCCCCAATAAGAGAACAATTACTGCTCCAAAAAATGTATATGCTTCTGCTGAATATTTAAGCAAGAACCATAGCACAGAAGTTCAGCTGCAGGTGGAGAAGCAGCTTGCTCCTTTCAACAACATGCACAGGGGCTGGTGACATGGTTCAGGCAGTGACTAGGTGACTATTACCAAACCTGATGACCTGAGTTTGATTCTCAAAACTCATGTGGTAGAAGAGAACTGATTGATTAATTAATTAGGTGCAATAAAATTAGAAGATGCATGCTTGCTAGTTGATATAGAGTCTCCCCGGAAGAAAAGAGACAAGGTAAGAGCATGATTTGATTTATCCTAGATGTGCTACACTCAATCCACTCATCCAGAGAACACTATTTAAGAAAACATATTCCACGAGTGATCAGTGTTTTACAGAGACTCTTTCTGGTCATCAAGAGTGCGCTGGGTTCCCATAACAAGACAAGCAGGAAACTAAAATTTTGAAGCAGAGGCACAAGCACTCTGTAACATCACATGTCAGTTTTTCTATAAGAACACTAGAAGCTGTACATCATGTGACTTGGAGGATATTGTATTAGCATCAGAAACAGTATTTAATAGCATCCAGAACTACACCAGAGCTTTCAGAGTCTCTGCTCTAGCTTTTCTATTGCTGTGATAAACAACATGACCAAAAGCAGCTTAGAGGGGATTTGTTTTAACTTTACAGCATACAGTCCATTGTGAAACCTTAGGGCAAGAACTCAAGGCAGAAACTGAATCAGAGGCCATGTGGAGCTCTGCTCAGTGGCTACCATTACTTACTCAGTTTGCCCAGGACCACGTGCTCAGGGGTGGCATGATCCCCAGTGATCTGTCCCGTCCCGAATCAATCATTAAGCAAGAAAATTCCCCCAATCAGATTGCTTACAAGCCAGTCTGGTGGAGGCAATTTTCTGGATTAAGGTTCTCCCTTCCCATATAATTCTTAACTTGTGTCAATTTGAGAAGAAAAAAAAAAAAAAACAGATCAGCACAATGTCTCTCGGAATTTGCCCTATCTGCTTTGTATTCCTTCACAAGACCAATGAATCTCAAAACTCATCAAGTATTTTACAGTTCATTCAGCCTATTTCCTACCTCCAGATGGGGTCTCAGAGCAGCGCCAGAGGTGAAGGAGGATAGTATGAAGAAAAGGCAGGAAATTCTTGGAATCTAAAATAGAGATTTGGGGGGGGGGGTTATTCCTGTTACTAATTCATTTCGCACCACAAGGCAAGCCATTTAACCCCAGCACTTGGAAGGCAGATCTCGTGAGTTCAAAGCCAGCCGGTCTAAAGTGTGTTCCGTAACAGCCAGAGAGACATAGAGAAACCATGTCTTGGGGGAGGGGAGAATAAAAAACGCAGTTCTCACATCCACAGCTTCAAAAATGCTGGTAGTGCTCTACCTCATACACACACGCGCGCGCGCGTATATATATACCATATTTGGGGGAAAAAAAACTAAAAAAGACATATGGCTTCATAAATGTTACTAGTGCCACCCCCAGCCCATGCCCACAACACTTCTCAAGCACCCAACTCCTCTTTCTCTTCCGGCAGTAAATATTCCCATTTTTCTACATCCACATCAACATACCTTGTTCGTTCTTTCTTTCTTTCTTTCTTTCTTTCTTTCTTTCTTTCTTTCTTTCTTTCTTCCTTTCTTCCCTCCTTGGGGGGGGGGGACAGGGAAGAGGAGCGGTTCAAAACAAGATGTCTTTAAGCAGCCCAGGCTGTGCAGGAACTCAGCTTTGTGAAGCAGGTTGGCCTTGACCTGAGAGACCCACCTTCCTCTGCCTCCAGGGTGATGAAATGAAAGGCATGTGCTACCACACTAGGTGGCAGCCGGTTTTCTAAAAGACTAGCATTGTGATTACAATTCAGTGGAATGTCAATGTGATTTTAATTTGCAATTCTATTGAGTTCCTTGCTTTTCGGGTTGCTGGGACAAAAGGTCTGATAGAGACCATTTAAAGAAGGATTTATTTTGACCCACAGCTGGAGGAGATTGAGAAAGGCCTGACAGGAAGAGCATGAGGCTGCTAGTCACACTCAATCCAGTCTGGGAACAAACTGATGATTGTTCATGCTCAGCTATCTTTCTCCAGGTTATGCAACCAGGACCTAGTCCAAGATGCCTCCCATGGCTAGGTTGGATCCTCCCGTCTCAGTTAACCTAATCTTGATAATCCTTCACAGACATGCCCAGGGGCTTGTTTTCATGGTGATTTTAGAGCTCGTCAAATTGACAATCAATATTAACTATCATAGCTAGTGAAAATTAAACATTTTTATGTATTCATTGTCAATTTGTGCTTTGAGAACTATCTGCTTATTTGACTGAGTTAATGGATTTTTTTACGTTGTCATCATTGTCCTTGCCTTCCTCGTTCTGTGTATTCTGGAGATTAAACCTCTGTCAGAGGCACAGCTGGCAGGGAATGTCTCCCATTTTCAGGCTGCCTTTTCACTCAACTGTTTCCTTTGTGGTATAGGACTTTCTTAATTTCGTGGATCCCATCTTTCAATTTTTAGGTTTATTTCCTGAGCAAGTAAAGTATTCAGGAGGAGTCCTTACTTGTGCTTATATCTTGAAATGTTTTCCCTGCTTTTTCTCATTAGAGTCTCAGAGTTTATTGCATTACAGACTCTGAAGCACTTGGAGTTGATTTTCATATAGGCTAAGAGCTAGGGATCTAGCTTCATTCTTCTTTATATGAATATCCAGTTCTCCCAGTATCTTTTAGTAAAGAAACTGACTTTTTTCCAATGCATTTTTTTACACCTTTTTAATCAGTTGGCCGTAAATCTCTGGGTTTATACCATGCTTCTCCATTCTACTCCATTATCTAGCTGTCTGGTTTTTGTGCCATTGCCATGTATGTTCCCCTAGCTATATAGTATAACTTGAAATCTGTTTTGGTATATAATATTGTAAGGATCCATGATTCGCCAAAGAATGATATCCCAGACTCAAATAGTATGTAAACGCAAAGAGTATTTTATTCTTCAGAAGTCCAGCATGCTGGGTCTCCTATTACCAGAGTAGAGAGACAACCAAGTGAGCTTGCAGGCCTGATTTAAAGCACATTAGAGTATTCTGGGGTAGGTGACCTCTATGTTAATCTGTTGGGTCCTTCTCTATGGACATTCCATTACTGAGGTGTGGGGGATGGAAACTTGCTGGAGAGATCTGGAAAGTGCTGCTGACCCCATTGTCCTTGCCTCAGGCCAGGTGGTGGGGCAGCTTCAGAAGCCTAGACTTGCCTGGATTACCCAGTTCTTGAAAACAAGATTTAGACTTAGTCTCCTTAACTGCCAATTGGAAGCCTGTCAGGGAATCAGCCTAGCTTTCTCAGTATCTACAACTTTATCCATTATGTTCAGCATCTCTTTGACTATCTATTATTTGTTTGCCTGTTTATTTTAAATATAGTTTCTAAAGATTTAAACTTAGCTCTTTATCTTACTTTCCAAGTGCTCCTACTCACTGCACCATTTCTTTAGCTCCCAAGATATTTTTAAGACAACTGCAAATAGGGTTGTTTTCTTCATTTAACTCTCAACATGCTTGTTATTTGAATATTTAGTGATTTTGTGTATTAATTTTGTATCCTGCTGAAAGACCCCCGGAGCGGGGAGACCCTCACTCAAGTCTCGGGATGATGCGACCCCCCAAGAACTCACGTGAGACCGTCCTTTCTGTAATAAACATGAGGTTTATTGATAGGAACCAGTGCACTGGGGTCGAGACTCATATCCCATGCAGGGGCAGTGGAGTTCGACCCTGAGAGGCTGGGAGAAAGGGTATTTAAAGGGAGAAACCACAACCCAAGGGGGCAGGGATGGTGTCATTGGAAAGTGTCGAGAATACCAGTGAAATATCACAAAGAGGAACTTCCTGTTTCTCAAGATTGTTCTCTAAGGGCCTTATCTTAAGTCCTTTTTTTTTAGTTCCTGGGAGAGCAGGCTCAAGAAATGTGACCTTTTACTTACAGGTAGAGGGCAGAGTCTGGAATTTGAGGTATTTAGGGCTTTTTTAAACTTCTGACTTCTTAGCTGCATTTTTTATTCTTTCACTGCCACTTTACTGAAAGTAGTTGTCAGATCTAAGAGTTTTCTGGTGTGGTCTATTATGTATAGAATCATATCATTGCAAATAACGATACTTGGACTTCTTCCTTTCCTGTCTGTATCCCTTTTATTTTCTTCTCTCATTGCTTTAGCTAAGACTTCAGTCAAAATATTGAATAATATATATTCAAAATACATAGTGGAGAAAGTGGACATGCTCATTTTATTCCTGACTTTAATGAAAATGCTTTCAGTTTTCCCCAACTATTATACCTTTATTATACTGAAATATGTTCCCTCCATTATCAATTTCCAGTGATCTTTTCTCATGAAAGGATATATTTTTTGTCAAAAAGACTTTCTGCATCTATTGAGATGATCATGTGATTTATGTCCTTGATTAAAAATTAGGGAATGGGGATATAGCTCAATAGTAGACTATATATATATATATATATATATATATATATATATATCCCTGTATGTAGTCTCTAGTACCTTAAGACTAACAAATATAAATCAAGGGTTAAAGCTATAGTTCAGTTGGTAGTATGCTTGTGAAAGAATAAAAAATGCAGCTAAGAAGTCAGAAGTTTAAAAAAGCCCTAAATACCTCAAATTCCAGACCCTGCCCTCTACCTGTAAGTAAAAGGTCACATTTCTTGAGCCTGCTCTCCCAGGAACTAAAAAAAAGGTCTTAAGATAAGACCCTTAGAGAACAATCTTGAGAAACAGGAAGCTCCTCCTTGTGATATTTCACTGGTATTCTCGACACTTTCCAATGACGCCATCCCTGTCCCCTTGGGTTGTGGTTTCTCCCTTTAAATACCCTTTCTCCCAGCCTCTCAGGGTCGAACGCCACTGTCCCTGCGTGGGATATGAGTCTCGACCCCAGTGCACTGGTTCCTATCAATAAACCTCATGTTTATTACAGAAAGGATGGTCTCACGTGAGTTCTTGGGGGGTCGAGTTCGTGGGGGGTCGCATCATCCCGAGACTTGACTGAGGGTCTCCCTGCTCTGGGGGTCTTTCACTTGTTTTACATTCATGAACCCTGTGGTTCGATCCCCAGCACCACATTAAATGAGGCATGTTAACCCATAACTGTGATACCAGCAGTTCAGAGGTAGAGACAACAGGAACAAAAGTTCAAGGTCATATTCAACTGCAAAATAAATTCAAGGTCAGCTTTGAGTATGCAAGGTCCTATGATGCTTTGAACTGTTCCCTACACTCTAGAGCATTTGAGTATTCTTCTTATGAAGCCAGGATTACCTCAACACTAAAATCAGATAATGACATCATTCCATATCCAGAAAAAGAAAAAGGGAAATTGCTGATTGCTGGCCTGTCTCCCTGATAAACACAGATGCAAAAATGCAATTCCACATCACACCAAAAAGATCATTTATGTCAACCAAGTTGGTTTCATAACAGAAATATAGAAATAGTTCATTATATTTTAGTAAAATTAATGCTATTCAGCACATAGGCTAAAAGACAGAAATCAGATGATCATCTAAGTAAATTTAGAAAAGACATTTGACAAAATTCATGTTAAAAATTGATTATACAAAAAACACTGAACAAAAAAAATCATAGGGATATGAGGGGTAGAGAGGAGCATTCCTCAACATAATAAAGGTTGTATACAATGAGTGCCAACATGCAAAATGGCAAAAAAAGAAAAAAAAAAAAGAAAACCTCAAAGAATTCCCATTAACATCAAGAACAACTCCCCATTGGAGGACTTAGAGAAAGGTTTGAAGAAGCTGAAGGGGCTTGCAACCCCATAAGAACAACGTCAACCAACCAGAGCTCCCAGGGACTAAACCACCACCATCCAAAGAGTATACATGGACAGACCCATGGCTCCAGCTACATATGTAGCAGAGGATGGCCTTGTTGAGTATCAATGGAAGGAGAGGTCCTTGGTACTGCCAAGGTTGGAACCCCCAGTGTAGGGAAATGAATGCCAGGGCAGGGAGGTTGCAAGGGGTGGGTTGTTGGGAGGGGGAACACTCTCACAGAAGAAGGGAGGATGGGATATGGAGTTTATGGATGGGAAACTGGGAAAGGGGATGATAACATTTGAAATGTAAATTGAAAAAATTCAATAAAAAATATTTTTAAAAAATCAAGAGTAAGACAACAATGCCCACTCTCCCAACTCCTGTTCAAGTCAGTTAGAGCAATAATACCAGAGGAGGTAATAAAAGAGATATGAGTAGGAAAAGAAGACATCCGTATATAGTTTTTATATAAGAGACACAAAAGACTCCACCAAAAACATCTTAGAGCTGTTTTCATTAAAGTGGTAGGATACCAAGTTAATACACATAAGTCAATAGCCTTTCTATAGGCCAATGGCAAACGAACTGAAAAAGAAATCATGGAAACAATTCAATCCAAAAGTAAAATACTTAAGAATAAACCTAATCAAGGAAAAGGAAGACCTTGACCGCAGAAACATGAAGACAGAGACAAAAAGAACTTTAGGAAGAAACCAAAAGCTGAAAAGACCTTCTATCCTCATGTCAGAACAATTAATCTTGTGAAAATGGTCATCTTACCAAAAGCAATCTATAGACTCACTACGATCCCAATCCAAATTTCAGGGACAGTCTTCTCAGACATACAAAAACTAATCTTGACTTTTATATGATGCCAAAAACAACAACGACGACGACGACAACAACAACAACAACAACAACAACAATAACCAGAGGAACCTTTTAAAAGAATATCATACAGAGCTGGAGAGATAGCTCAGGGGTTAAGAACACTGACTTCAAGTCTTAGACATCCTGAGTTTCAATTCCCAGCAACCACATGGTGGTTCACAACCATCTGTAATGGGATCGAATTCCTTCTTCTGTTATATCTGAAGACAAGAGCATATTCATATACATACAATAAATATTTAAGAAAAACACATGATAGTTCCTTTCTTTTTTAAGTTTCTTTTAGTTTCTCTTTACTCTTGAAATTTTCATACATGTATACAATGTAATACGATCATATCTACTTCTGCTTCCCCTTCCAATTTTAACAAAATCCTCTTCAACATGTTTTTTTAAATTTCTTTTATCTTTATTAACTTGAGTATTTCTTATTTACATTTCGACTGTTATTCCCCTTCCCGGTTTCCGGGCCAACATCCCCCTAACTCCTCCCCCTCCCCTTCTATATGGGCTTCCCCTCCCCATCCTCCCCCCATTACCACCCTCCCCCCAACAATCACGTTCACTGGGGGTTCAGTCTTGGCAGGGCCAAGGGCTTCCCCTTCCACTGGTGCTCTTACTAGGCTATTCATTGCTGCCTATGCAGTTGGAGCCCAGGGTCAGTCCATGTATAGTCTTTGGGTAGTGGCTTAGTCCCTGGAAGCTCTGGTTGCTTGGCATTGTTGTTCATATGGGGTCTCGAGCCCCTTCAAGCTCTTTCAGTCCTTTCTCTGATTCCTTCAACGGGAGTCCCGTTCTCAGTTTAGTGGTTTAATGATGGCATTCGCCTATGTATTTGCTGTATTCTGGCTGTGTCTCTCAGGAGAGATCTATATCCGGTTCCTGTCGGCCTGCACTTCTTTGCTTCATACATCTTATCTAGTTTGGTGGCTGTATATGTATGGGCCACATGTGGGGCAGGCTCTGAATGGGTGTTCCTTCTGCCTCTGTTCTAAACTTTGCCTCCCTATTCCCTGCCAAGGGTATTCTTGTTCCCCTTTTAAAGAAGGAGTGAAGCATTCGCATTTTGGTCATCCTTCTTGAGTTTCATGTTCAACATGTTTTTTTTATAACCCATTAAGTCCAGTTGTTGCTAACTATAAGTACATGAAAATGGGGCCATTGGAATCCTATAATCGGAGGAATCCAAAAAAAGCGATTCACTCTCCATGAGTAATTATCAACTGCTATTTGGCAGTTTTGTCTTGATTTCTGCCATTCTGTTGGTTTTATGGGGTTTTATTAAACCACTTTTGATTGTCCTGGTTTTGTTTACTTATTCCTGTGGCAATTTCTTGTGGTTATTCTTCCCTATAGATTGACATATTCTGTCCAGTATCCTCTGTACAGTTGGCTTAGGAAGCATAAATGCCTTTAGTCTATTTTTAATCACGGAAAGTTTTTATTTATCCTTCAATTTCAGCACACAGTTTCCCTAAGTATAATAGTCTGGTTTGGCAGTTGTGGGCTTTCAGATCTTTCTATACATCTTCCAGAACCTTCTGGCTTTCAATGTTTCTGCTAACTAATTGAGTGTCATTCTGATTGATAGACTACCTTTATAAGTTATTTGACCCTTTCCTCTTTCAATTATCAGTATATTCTTTTGTCTGTGTTTTTACTATAACATGCCATGGAAATTACTTTTTCTGGTCCCTATCTTTCTACTCTTCTGTAGGCTTCTTTTTTAACTTCTGTAACAACATTTCCTCTAGGTTTTTAGAATTTTTTTTCTATGATTTTATTGAAAATTTTCTCTATGCCTTTGATGCAGAGTTCTTCTATGACCAAAGATCTGTCTTTTCATGGTGCACAGAGCTTTCACATGTTCTATTTATATCTTTATAATTCCTTATTGATTTTTAAAAAGACTTTTTATTTATTTTATGTATTTGAGTACACTCTGTATTCAGACACAGCAAAAGAGGGCAATTACAGAGGGTTGTAAGCCAACATGTGGTTGCTGGGAATTGAACTCAGGACCTCTGGAAGAACAGTCAGTGCTCTTAACTGCTGAGCCATCTCTCCAGCCCCTCCTCATTAATGTTTAATAGATGATCTAATTCCTCTACTTTATATTCCAGCCCTGACTATTTTCTGCACAATCCATTCTGTTGGTGAGGCTTTCCACTGAGTATTTAATTTGTCTTAATGATTTTTATTTATTCCTAGCCATCATTTGAATTTGTTTTTCCTTCAACAATTCTTTTTACTGAATTCAAGTTTTCTATCTTGGATTTATTTCTTTATTTCATTCAGCTCAGATTCTGTACTCTTGGGGTCCATTTACGCGTTCTTTAAATTTTTCAAATGACTTCAATTATTCTTTTAAATGTTTTTTCTGAATTTTTTTTTCTAAATTGCTACCATTAGGAGCCATTACTATAGAACTAGTGATTGTTTTTTCATGTTGTTGTTTTTTTCTTCCTTCCTTTCTCAATTCTGTGTCCTTTTAAATTTCCAGCCCTCTTTTTTTTTTCTATTAGTGATGGTTTCTGCAATGTTCAGGAAAAGGCCTGAATTGTAGTCAGGTTTGAGAATATAAATGCCCCTCTTTGGGGTTTGGTGTTATTTGGGCTACAGACTCTTTCTTATCTTCCTTCCTCTGTGTAGGTGTGAGCCTCCTGGCTGGGTCTGCAGTTTTCACTGTGAGTTGTGGAACGCCCCATTTATCTGTGGGCTTTACTCTGAGTCAGATCCAGTGTGTCTGCAGTTTCTGTGAAGCAAGAGATGTGGAACTTCACACTTGCTTGTGAAACTAATCTAGAGTTCAATCCTGTCTCTACTCTGGCTCTACAGCTTCTGCTAATGCAGCTGTGAGATGTTCAAAGCAACCTTCAATAAAAATGGTACTTCAAGAGGTATCACTTTGTCTCATTTCTAATTATATGTTAGAGCCACAACGATAATAATAAAAACATCATGGTGTAGACACAACAGGAACTCATAGATCAGTAGAATAGAACACCCAAATACAAAGTCTGCCCAATTATAGCAACATGATCTTTCACAAAGATACCAAAAATACACATTATAGAAGCCATCTCTTTAACAAATAGCATTAGGAATTCTGGATCTCAACATGCAGAAAAAGAAAAAGAAACTGGATGTTTGTCATTCATACTACACAAAACTCAACTCCAAGTGGGTCAAGGACCTCAATATTATCTGGTACTATGAAACTGCTAGGACAAAAATTAGGAAAATATTTCAACTTAGAGGTAATCAAGGACTTCCTGAACAGGACTCTCATTGTTAACACAGTCTAACAATGAAGAGTAACTCATGAAATTTAAAGGCTTCTATACAGCAAAGGAAATTGTCAATCAAATGAAAAGACAACACACAGAATGACAGAAAATCTTTGCCACATAAGCCATCCAAAAGGGAAGTCAGGGTGGGCTAAAAATTATGAGAAGAAATAACCCGACTAAAAAGCAAGGTATGAAACTAAACTGAAAAGTTCTCAAAACTAGATATACAAATGGATAATAATAAAGATTAACAGGGTGATGCTGATTTAAATCACATTAACATCCCATCTCACTGCAGTCAGAGTAACCTGAGATATAAATGAGAACAAATGCTGACCTGAATGTGATGAGAGAGGCACCTTTGTACCATTAATATCCTACTAGAGAGATACTTGCACATCCATATGCACTACTGCTGTATTCACAATAGCTCAGAGATTATTAAAACAACTTAAACATTCATCAGCAGATGAATAGATAAGAAAAATGTGACATGCGCGCGCGTGTGTGTGTGTGTGTGTGTGTATAACATGATGGACTCTCATGACTCTGCAACTGTAAGCCCAAATTAACTCTTTCTTCTATAAATTGCCTTAGTCATGTGGTATTTTATCACAGCAGCAACAACAATAACAACAAAATGATATAGAATAATTTTAAAAGTCCCACAGACTTTAAACTTTCAACTTTGTAAATGCCCAAGTTTTCTTTAAAATATCTAAAGTTTCCTACATGTGGTTTCCTGCAAAATAAAAAAGAAATTAAATACTTTCTTAATCTAAAGGGGGAAACCAAAGCATTAAAACTAAATCGATGTGATTTTTCAATTAGACCATAGTACAAATGATACTTTAAATTTTGAATTTTAATCTTTTCAATAAACCACATGCAAGTCTAATACATAGGATTTGTATTAAATAGTTTTGTCTGACTATAGGCTACTGTAAGTATTCTTGGTATGTTTAAGATGGGCTGGGTGAGCTATTCTTTTTCAAAAGATTAGTTGTTTCAAATATATTTTCAATGTATACTTTCAACTCAAGAAAAGTTTTTCAGGGCATAGCCCTAAAGCCCAAGATATCTGCACTGAAAGAGAAAAAGAATCTCGAACATCGGTACTATACGGCATCAAGAATTCACAGAAATCTACAGTAACCAAGGCCGAACTGGGCTATAGGAAATAACTTAGACTATACACCCGAGTGTAAAACTATAAACCATCTAAAGACAACAAGGAAAAACTTAAATGAACTTGGGTGAGATGGCAACATTTTAGACACAATGCCAGGGACATGATAGACATAAGGAATATTTGATAAGCTGAACTTCATTAAAACTTACATACTGTAGAACATCAATAGAATGTGCAGACAAGACACAAACCAATACTAAAACTAGAAAATGCATATAAAGTAAAGGCTGTTATTAAAAATGTGCAACAGTCATCTCTTAAACCTCCACAATGAGAACCAATGAAATGACTTAGTGGTTACACATATGTGCCACCACGCCAAAAGCCCTGAGTTGGAGCCCTAAGAGCAACATGGTGGAAAGAGACAACTGATTCTCCAAGTTGTTATAATGCTTTCACACATATGCCACAGCATACCCTCTCCACAATGCACAAATAAATAACTAAATGTAATTCTTAAACTAAACAATAAGAAAACAATCTAGATTTCATATGAGTGAAACTCTTGAACAGCTCACTGAAAAAAGGTAGATAGCAAAAGAAAGTTCAACATCATATATTATTATGGAATTACAATGACCAAAATTCAGAGCATTGGCAACACCACACCAAACAATAGCAAGGATGTAGAACACCTATAACCCCCATACATTACTAGAGGAAAGAAAAACAGTAGAGAAACTTTTGAAGATACTCTGGCAGTTTCTCACAAACCAGGTACACTATTGTCACACAAAGCCACCAGTTGTGCTTCCTGATATTTGCTCAAATGCACTGAAAATTTATGTCTACACAAAAAGTTGCTTATGGATGCAGCTGCTTCACCTGTAATTGTCAAGATGTCCTTAGTGGGCAAAGGGATAAATATACTACAGCAAATTCAAATAATGGAAATAATATTAAAATAATATTAAATAATAATATTATTAAATAATATTCACTGCTAAAAAGAAATGAGGTTCAAAGCCTTGAGAGGGATGGTGAAACATTAACTATGTATTACTCGATGAAAGAGGACCTGAAAATGCTATGTATTATATAATTCTGACTATATGCCATTTTGGTGAAGGCCAAGCAAAATTAATTTAGAAGATCAATAGTTGCTAAGGGATATATACAGATGAATAGGCAAAAGGTAGATCATTAGAGCGGTAAGTATTCTATATAATCCTATATCGGTTGATATGTGTCATATATTTGACAATACCCACACAATACAGGTATAAAGAGCAAACCCTAAAACTACAGCTTCAGTGATGTACAGCTACACTGTGAAATGTTGATGGCTGAAGTTGTAAGACAGGTTCTATCCTACTTTGATCAATTTGTTCCCATATCAGTACCTTCTAGGCTTTTCAGTAGGCATGTTCTTCTTCAGAAGTGGTCTTTCCTGTTACAATCTTGCAACTTTTCCTTCTCATGCTGTCTTCAACAAATGGCACAGTATATAACCTATATTTTTTCAAATTCCATCCCCAGGCCAAAATGAATATTGTCATAAGACTAAAAAGATTATTGGGGCTGAGTTTGCTCAGTGGTAGGCGCTTGCCTAGCAACCATAAGGCCCTGGGTTTGGTTCCCCAGCTCTGAAAAAAAAAAAAAAAAAAAGATTATTGAACAGCAGATTTGTGCTGGATTTCTTTTTTGACCTTGGGCCAGTTACCAGATCTCACTGAGTCTGCAGTCCTACCCTTTTCCCTCTAGCAACCTGTAAAATAGGACTGAAAACCATTCAACATCTTTGATTTTTTGATGTGCCTGATGGAAATTTGCAGGAACAAATGCCTAAGTTCTGACTGTGAGTACATACTTGCTCTGTGAACTGGGCTTCTGGTTATATTCCTCCAGCAACCATCCAAGACCTGCATTTTTCTTTTATTTTACAGTCAACCATTTCTCTCCTCTCAGGCTATCATTTAAGATACCTCTGCTCTGGTCTTGCAATGTCTCACTAGTAAAATATATCTCAGTGTAAAAAAAAAAATCACTGACTGCTCTTCCAGAGGTCCTGAGTTCAATTCCCAGAGACCACATGGTGGCTCACAACCATCTGTAATGAGATCTGATGCCCTCTTCTGGTGTGTCTGAAGACAGCTACAGTGTACTCATATCCATGAAGTAAATAAATAAAATCTTTTAAAAAATTTAAAAAAAAGAAAATATCATCCTCAGTGACATAACCCAATAACAAAAGAACACATATAGTATGTACTCACTGATAAATGAATATTAGCCCAAAAGCTCAGACTACCCATGATAAACCCACAAACCATATGGAGCTTAAGAAGAAGGAAGACCAAAGTGTAGATCCTTCAATCCTACATAGAAGGGGGAACAAATAATCATAGGAGGTAGAGGGATCTGAGAAAGAGAGAGGAGGAGGAGAGAAAAGGGGAGGACAGGATTGGGTATTAGAAGGGACAGGAGAGAAGTACAGAGGGTCAGGAAATCAAATAGAAATATGTAGCAGTGGAGGATGGGCAGCTGGGGTTAGCTACTAGAAAAGACCCAGATACCAGGGGAAACAAGAGGCTCCCAGGACTCTCTCTCTCCCTCTCTCTCTCTCTCTCTCTCTCTCTCTCTCTCTCTCTCTCTCTCTCTCTCTCATGTTTGGCTGTGGGTCTCAGCATATGCCCCCATTGGTTGCCAGAGGAAGCCTCTCATTTAGAATATTGCAAACTGAAGCTGGTTGTGTCTTTCTGGTGCCCAGTTGAGTGATGGGGCCACCCACTTATCTCAAAAATTTAACCCAGAAATGTTCCTGTCCAAAGGAAAGCAAGGGACAAAAAAATGGAACAGGGACTGAAGAAAAGACCATCCAGAGACTGTCCCACCTAAGAATCCATCCATCTGCAGATACCAACCTGACACTATTGCTGATGCCAAGAAGTGCAGGCTGACAGGAGCCTGGTATGGCTGTTCCCTGAGAGATTCTTCCAGAACATGACAAATACAGATGCAGGTACTCACAGCCAACCATTGGACTGAGCATGGGGAACCCAATGGAGCAGTTAGGGGAAGGAATGAAGGAGCTGAAGGTGATTGCAACCCCATAGGAAGAACAACATCAACTGGACTACCCAGAGCTCCCAGAGACTAAACCACCAACCAAAGAGTAAACATGGATGGGTCCATGGCTCCAGATATATATGTAGCAGAGGATGGCCTTGCCTGACAGCAATAGGAGGGGAGGCCCTTGGTCCTGGGGAGGTTTAATGCCCCAGCATAGGGGGATGCTAGAGGGGTGAGGCCAGTGTGGGTGAGTGGGTGGAGGAGCACCTCACAGAGTCAAAGGGGAGAGGGAAAGGGAGATGGGGAGGGGAGGATTGTGGAGGGGTAACCAGGAAAGGGGATATCATTTGAATCTAAACAAACAAAATGATTAATAAAAATTTTTAAAAATTTAAAAAACACAACATACCTTAGTCTTGCTTCGACCAACTCTTGTGGTTCTAATTCTCTCAATGATCCTTCCCAGGAAGTGCAAATGTTCATCTGAACAATAAAGATTGCCAGAAGATGAAGTTTAGTTGAGCACTACCATCACCAAGGCACCAAGAAGCTCAAGGAGAAAAATGAGAATGGTAGGTAGATTGCAAGGTAGAGATGGACAAACTGTTCTCAACCTTCACACCAATTAGCAGGCATCCCATTCACCAAGAGCCCATACTTTGGAGTCTCAGCCTCTCCTAGAATGACAGCCATAAAGAGCTATTTAAATGTTGAGCACACTGTAGGTGCACGGAGTCTGACCAACCAAGAAATCCTTTCAACATCACATTTTTTCTATTCTTACCTTGTACACTATACCCAATCACCATTTCCACTCCCTTCCTCCCTCTCCTCTCCCCACATCCACTCCTCCTTTGTTTCCCTTTCAGAAAAGAGCTGCTATCCACCAGGTATCTCACCCAAACACAGCATAACAAGTTATAATAAGACAAGACACAAACCCTCCTTTCAGGGCTAAGGGAGGCAACCCAGTAGGAGGGAAAGGGTCCCACAAGTAGGCAAAAGAGTCAGGGACAGTCCAACTCCCACAGTTAGGACTCCCCCCCAAAAAAAAAAACAACAACAAGCTAACAGCCATAACATATTTGCAGAAGACCTAGCACAGACCCATAGAGGCTTCTTGGTAGTTGATTCTGTGGGCCGTGGTGTTCTCCCATTGTCCTTAACCCCCCTGGCTCCTATATTCTTCCTCCCCTGCACCCTTGCTCAGGGTTCCCAGAGTGATCCAGTGGGGTGATCTCTTATTTAGGCGCTCTCTCTCTCTCTCTCTCTCTCTCTCTCTCTCTCTCATGTTTGGCTGTGGGTCTCAGAGGAAGCCTTTCATTTAGAATATTACAAACTGAAGCTGGTTGTGTCTTTCTGGTGCCTGTAGATCAAGGCAGAACTCTCAGTTTCTTCTCTTGCACCCTGACTACCTGCATGTTGCCATGCTTCCCACCATGATGATAATGGACTAAAACTCTGAAACTTTTTCTAGGCAGAGGAAAAAATATAACTTTGATTTTTATAAGGCCCCCTAATAAGTCAGCATTGAAACATAAAGACAAATGCAAAGCGAGAGCTATACCCAAGAAACCCTGGGATTCAGTTTTCCAAGATTCGACAGGGAAGCATGAAGGCCAAGAATGAGGAGGGATGCACAGCATGGAGAAAGGAGACAAGGCATGGCCTCACTAGCTCTACTTCAAGAATCAGCCTTGGAGGGGCTGGAGAGAAGGCTCAGTAGTTAAGAGCACTGACTGCTCTTCCAGAGGTCCTGAGTTCAATTCCCAGCAACCACATGGTGGCTCACAACCGTCTGTAATAGATCTGATGCCCTCTTCTGTGTGCATGATGACAGTGACAGTGTGCTCATACATTAAAAATAAATAAATCTTTAAAAAAGAATCAGCCTTGTGGGTTTTATGCTCAATAAGAATGGTAACCTCTTTCTGAGACGCTCACTCACAAAGGTGATTTTATGCTACGAAGGGGAAGCTCCAAATCTGCACCCACTCTATCAACCTATCTGTGCCATATACTTTCATTCCATCGCAGGCACAGACCTTCTTTCAGTCTTTTGAGTTGCAGCTTGTTCTGTTCAACAAATGCCTAAATAAAAACTTCTTAAATTTGCAAAATAAAAAAAAAAGGAAAGAAAGAAGAAAACTGAAGCTGAAAGAAATGGAGTACCTTGTGGAAGTCCATAGTGGGTCATACTTGGTTTTCCAAGTAACATGTCTGCTAGTGTGGCCTCGTGGAGGTCCCTCCCTGTTCTATCCTCACCCTCAGTTACCATTCCAGCAAAGAGAGATGGACTAAAGCTCTAAATTCTTTGTCCTTCTCAGGTCCAGGAGGACCCTGGACAACATAGCTCTATAAAATGAGGGGACCATTCTGCTCTTCAAATCCCTTGGTAAAGGCCTTGCCTTAGTCTAGGCCTGTGAGGTGGAGAAGGTAGTTAGAGATGAATGATAGGATAGAGAAATGCTCTGAACTGTACTAACAACCAATCTAGGTTTAGAAAATGTTTACCAAGTGATGAGATTCTCCTAAGCACTAAAAGGTTTACCCATACTCCACCATGATCCCCATAGTCCATCAATAATTTCACATCTAATATATCCTTCAGGCCTTAAAATTAACCTTGACAGTGAGAGTCATCAGGGTTTGAGGCTCCATTCTACCCATGCTTCTGGAAATTTCACTCCCTGCAGTAAAGCTGCCTCTCTGATTCCTTGTTTGTTGCCTTTCCAAATGCATGCATACACACACACACACACACAGAGAGAGAGAGAGAGAGAGAGAGAGAGAGAGAGAGAGAGAGAGGGAGAGAGAGAGAGACACGGGGGGGGGGAGCCTGGAGAACCCTGAAATGGAGTGCTGGCAAACACTGGGCAGTATACTTACCAATCTTGCCCCTAGTCCCTGTAGCTAGGTCACTGGGTCACAATCAAAAGGTCCTTTCACCATCCAAAGGTTCTTTCTGATTCAGTACATAATTTTTTTCCAAAACTGCTGGGTATAGTGTGTTCAATTCTACGGACTCACACACATCAGCCCACGTTCTCTCAAAGTGCACAAATCCCAAAGAGTCAGAAAAAAGAGTTCAAATAACTCGGAAGCAGACCAAACATAGTCATTTAGGAACAGGAATCTCTAATGGGACTCAAACAAAAGGAAGAGAACTTTCTGAGAGGATTACTCCTTGAGGCTTTAGGGATGTGGTCAGTATTGCAGCTGATTCAAAGTGGAACCTTTTTCATTTCCACAACTTGATGATTGTGGAGATGGTTTAGGCACAGGAGAGTACATATGTAAAAATAATACCTTTTTAGGGAAAAGAATTCTGATATGACAGTCAACAGACCTGTTTTTCAATCATAGTTCTGTCCCTTAGTCCCTTAAAATCTTGCCTTCTCAAGCCCTCTGCCTCCTCATGTGTAACACTGGGATCGTTGGCCTCTATTATTTTCTCTCCAGCTCTTGCCTCTCCTCTTTCCCCTTTTCACCATAGCCCCTCCTCCATTTTTTGACAGCACCTTACTCTGTAGCCCAGGCTAGCCTGAACTCACTATGCAGTTCAGGCTGGCCTTAGACTTAGAGCAATCTTCCACCTCAGCCTTCCAAGTGCTGAGATTACGGGCATGAGCCACTGTGCCCTGTTATAGGACTTGTTAAGATGTTCCACATTCCTCTATCCTGACACATTAGCCTAGTGTGCCTCAGGATACAATAAGTGAAGGAATGATTCATGGCCTCAGTCTTTTCATCTCTAAAATAGGAATAAGAAATCCTTTGTGGAGCTATTGCCAAGATTTAGTGAGATTAATGTGCAAAGTACCTATAGGTACATTACCTAAAGGTAATGAATGACCTTAGTCCTGCTCCCTGGAACAAAACTTTTCATTAACTTTTTGCTAATCAATTATTTCTTTATTTCTTCTCAGAAACAACTTTAAAATATATAGAGAATCTATCTCCACTGACACTCACAAAATTGCAGGAACCATTTAATTGATCTTCTTAATTCTACTCTGCCTGCTTACACTGTTTGGTCATTTGTTTACTTGTTTGTTAGTTTTTGAGGCAGGTCCTCATGCAGTTCAGACTGACCTTGATCTTGCTATGTCACTGATGATGATGGCACTGGAAACCGATCCTCTTCCCTCTACTTGCCAAATGTTGGGGTTACTTATAGATATGTTCTTCCATGCCAAATTTAAAGTCTATTTTAAATTCAATGTCCAAAGCAATTCATAGCATTCATCCACTGAAAGTTCCACAATGTCTCCACCTCATTTAGAGGAAAACCTAATCCTTGCAAACTCTTACTCCTCCCTCAACACTTGGACCTAATCTACTCTTTAACCACAAAGCCTTTCTCCAATAGAAATCAAGCACTATCTTTTCTCATTGTTATCTTGGTATAGAGTTTTCCTCATGACATAGTCCATCAAGTCATGTAATTTATACATGTTACTTCTAAGAGAAGTTCTTGGAGACCACTACATTTAAAAATGCAACATCCCATTCCAGCAGTCTATATCATCTATCGTTTGCTTCTTCATAAAAATTATTGCTGTTTGACATACCACAAAATGTAATTATCTACACTTGATCTTAGCCAAGAGGCCGAGAAGCGATAAAATGTAATTATCTAATAACATTCCATTAGAATACAAGTGTAAGGACAAGTGAAATGGCTCAGTGAATAAAGATACTTGCTGACAAACCTGCCAATGTAAGCTCAATCCTCAGGATTTACACGGCAGAAGAAGCTCAACCCCTACAAGTTATCCTCTGATTTCCACATGCCAACATGCACATGCGCACACTCTCTCTCTCTCTCTCTCTCTCTCTCTCTCTCTCTCTCTCTCTCAATAAATAAATAAATAAATAAGTAAGTAATAAGTAAATGTAATATTTTTAAATATGGAGTCCAAGTTTAATAAGGTCAGATGCTTTATTCACTGGTGATGTGTCCATACACATTTCAGTATCTAGTACTTAAATATTTGTTCTTCTTCTCTATCCACTATAGTAAGGAGAAGTGTTCACTGCTTTCACCAGCTCTTGGGACCAATAGGCATGGCTAAGGGTGCATGATATAAATATGCAGGAGAAGAAGAAAGGAAGCAATAACTAAACGCATCTGACTTATACAATGGATCTGTTTCTGGTGGAAAACTGGCTTCTGTCACTATATGACACCATCTTGGAGGCAATGTGGGCTTCTGTGCTTTGCAGCAACCCAGGAGGAGTGAATGCTGGTCATTCTCAAAAGAACCCTTAGGATTCTAGCTTTCCTTGGATCTTAGAAAAAGTTGTGTTTGTGGGGGAAGGACACAAGTTCTGCTATAAACAGAATCCTTTCGTTCCTGAGACTGAGCGGGTGTACCTGATACAGAGTTTGTATCTTCATGTTTTCCCTGTTCAATAAGGTGAATTGTTTGTTTCCTTTTTGCTTTAGTATGAAAAGGGATAAAATTGTGAATATGTCCACTATGTTCAAGATTCCCATTTAACAAAATATTATGAATATGTTCAAACCAACCTGCATAAAACCAAGAGGCAATTTTGTACTGTCTAAATGAGGAACTCATAGACTAGTGCTGAATCCTGATACTGGCAAAACTGTAGCTGGAATTCCCACAGTTAAGGTAGTGGAACCCACTAATCTAGCCAGATGTCTTTGGAAATTTGTATTGAGGAGACCATCCGGGCTGGAGAGATGGCTCAGCGGTTAAGAGCACTGACTGCTCATCCAGAGGTCCTGAGTTCAATTCCCAGCAACCACATGGTGGATCACAACCATCTGTAATGGGACCTGATGCCCTCTTCTGGTGTGTCTGAAGACAGCGACAGTGTACTCACATACATTAAATAAATAAATAAATAAATAAATAAATAAATAAATAAATAAATAAATAAACATATAAAAAGAGGAGACCATCCATGTACCTCAATCAATGTCTGGCATTATTAACATGATAAAATGAACAGAGCCCAAAACCTGTATGTCATGTTTGTGCCCTGGCTACCTCTGCCTTAGCAGCATGCTCATATCTAAAAGTTATCATATTTAAGAAGTTCCTAAACTTTCTTTGTTGGTTGAAAATAAGATTACAAGAAGGCCCCAAAAGCTGTTTAACTTAAGAAACTAAAAACCTGGAACAGCATCAAGATGGACCCCTGCAGGGTTAGGGGATTTAGCTCAGTGGTAGGCGCTTGCCTAGTAACCCGCAAGGCCCTGGGTTGGTCCCCAGCTCGAAAAAAAAAAAAAAAAAGATGGACCCCCGCACCCAAGAGTAATTGACCAAAATAAACTAGACTCCTTTCTTATTGTTGTTCTTGTTGTTTTGGGTTTTTTGTTGGTTTTGTTTTGTTTTCAAAGGAGGAAGGCTGGAGAGATAGTCCAAAGTTAAGAGCATATACTGCTCTTCCAGAAGACCAGAATTGGATTTCTAGAAGCCACATCCAGTGACTTACAACCACCTACCTGTGACTCCAGCTTCAGAAGCATCTAGCCAGCTCTAGCCTCTGCAAATACCTGCACTCAAGGCACACACATTTACTCATACACGCACACACATGGACTCATACATGCACACACACACTTAAAAGGAATAAAAGTAAATTTTAAAAGAGAGAGAATACAAAGTTGAGTGGGTAAGGAGTAGGTGGGAATGATCTAGGAAAAGAGGGAAGGGATGAATGTGATCAAAATGCACTGTATGAAATTCTATGTTTCTTCATAAATGAGAGCTGACAAGAACGAAATGAACAAATGTTATTGTGGTGGACCGGCAGGGGATCTTCCATCATCTATAATGAAGACAATGGTGCCATCAAGATCTTCATTTGAAAAATCCTTGGAGACCTCCATATCAAACCAGATACACTCAAACCAATAGGAGAAAATGTGGGGAAGAGTCTCTGGGGAAAATTTCCTGAACAGAACACCAATGGCTTATGCTCTAAGATCAAGAATCAACAAATGGGACCTCATAAAATTGCAAAAGCTTCTGTAAGACAGAGGTCACTGTCATTAGGACAAAATGGCAACCAACAGATTGGGAAAAGATCTTACCAATCCTACATCCTATAGAGAGCTAACATCCAATATATACAAAGAACTCAAGAAGTTAGACTCCAGAGAGACATATAACCCTATTAAAAATGGGGTACAGAGCTAAACAAAGAATTCTCAGCTGAGGAATATCGAATGGCTGAGAAGCACTTAGAGAAATGTTCAACATCCTTAGTAATCAGGGAAATGCAAATCAAAACAACCCTGAGATTCCACCTCACACCAGTCACAATGGCTAAGATCAAAAACTCTGGCGACAGCAGATGCTGGCAAGGATATGGAGAAAGAGGAACATTCCTCCATTGTTGGTGGGATTCCAAACTGGTACAACCATTCTGGAAATCAGTCTGCAGGTTCCTCAGAAAATTGGACATTGAACTACCTGAGGATCCAGCTATACCTCTCTTGGGCATATACCCAAAAGATGCCTCAACATATAACAAAGACACGTGCTCCACTATGTTCATAGCAGCCTTATTTATAATAGCCAGAAGCTGGAAAGAACCCAGATGTCCTTCAACAGAGGAATGGATACAGAAAACATGGTACATCTACACAATGGAGTACTACTCAGCTATCAAAAACAATGACTTCATGAAATTCATAGAAATATGGATTGAACTAGAAAATATCATCCTCAATGAGGTAACCCAATCACAGAAAAACATACTTTGTATGCACTCATTGATAAGTGGATATTAGCCCAAAAGCTCGAATTACCCAAGATGCAATCCACAGACCACAGGAAGCTCAAGAAGAAGGATGACCAAAATGCAGATGCTTGGTCCTTCTTAAAAGGGGGGAAAAATATTCATAGGAGGGAATAGGGAGACAAGGTTTAGAGCAAAGACTGAAGGAATGGCCATTCAGAGCCTGCCCCACATGTGGCACATATATATATACAGCCACCAAAACTTGAGAAGATGGATGGAGCTAAGAAGTGCATGCTGAAAGGGACTGGATATAGATCTCTCCTGAGAGACATAGCCAGAACATGTCAAATTTAGAGGTGAATGCTAACAGCAAACCACTGGACTGAGAGCAGGACCCCAGTTGGAGGAATTAGAGAAAGGATTGAAAGAGCTGAAGGGGCTTGCAACGCCATAAGAACAAGAATGCCAACCAACCAGAGCTTCCAGGGACTAAACGATTACCAAAGAGTACACATTGACTGACTTAGGGCTCCAACTTCATATGTAGCAAAGGATGGCCTTGCTGGGAGCCAATGGAAGGAGAAGCCCTTGGTCCTGCCAAGATTGGACCCTCAGTGTAGGGGATTGTCAGGGGTGGTAAGGGAGTGCTTGGGGAGGGGAACACCCATATACAAGGGGAGGGGAGGGGTTACGGGGCTTATGGACAGGAAACAGGGAAAGGGAATGACATTTGAAATGTAAACAAAGGAATATCCAAGAGAGAGAGAGAGAGAGAGAGAGAGAGAGAGAGAGAGAGAGAGAGAGAGAGAGAGATCTTTGGAATTGCTCTGCTTAGTGTAAGCAAACTGCTCCTGGTAGACATGGGAGGGATTTCTGCATTTGTACTGACAGTGCTTTCTGAAAGTTAGATGAATCATTTGCCACTTGCTTTAAAACTGTTTTCCTCAGGAATAACAATAGACTTCCCATGTACAAGAAGATCAATACAGACCTCGGCAGAATCTTGAAAAGTCCAGAGAGCCAAAGAGCCCTGCAAACATCAAACACAATGATTCATCAGACTCCTGAACAAAAATCCTCTAAGAACCTGAGAATCTTATTGAACTACACCCACACACAAGGACCCTGCAATAGAACTCAGTCCTCACCGAGCCAGAGAAGACAAAGCCTGGGGGAAGAAAGTAGGGGCAGCAACAAAAGCAAATCGGATGGGAAGGGGGCTGTAAAGAAGAGGTTGAGAAGAAGAGGATGCAAAAGGGTGCAAAGAATGGGGTACAGAGAGGGGGTGCAGGGAAAGGCAGTACAGAGAGGGGTGCAGAGAAGGAATACAGAAATGGTGGTACATAGATAAGCAAGAGAAGGGGTGTAAGGAAGGGTCTGCAGAGAAAGAATACAGAGACTGCAGCTTAGAGCAGGGGCCACAGGCCAAGAAAGGTAGAAAGGAAAGAAGGCTGCTGGTGTTAAGAAGTCTTTGCAGGAAAAACTGCAACTACCAATAACCTAGCAATTGAAAACAATAAACAACCAGGAAAAAAAGTCTACCAGAAGGAATGGCGTATCGGAGCAGACTGCACAAAGTGTTAAAATCTGTAGTATGTCAGAAAGGTCAAATAATTGGTGACAACTTGTTTGAATAAAGACCTGATCAAGAATGCTATCAATAATGTATTCAATGAGTGAGTGAACGTGTCCAGCAGTCAAGCTGGTTACAGGCTTCATCTTGTGAAGCCTGCTTTGTAATGCAGACTCAGCTGGAGCCTCTATCTTTAAATGGGTGTCCGGGATATAGGTGGTAGAGTGCTTACCTAGCCCATACTTTTGAAATGGAATGGCAAGTCTGCCGTAGCTGCATGGATTTCAAACTACAAGAGTTCCTCCTGTCCTTCAGGGCATTGACTTTGAAGCAGAGAGATGTAAATTAATACATTAATATGAAGTTCAGAGAATGCACTATCCACTTGCTCCCTCTCCCCTTTTCATGGCCTATGTGCTTCATTATTCTCTAATGTGTGCATAGTTGTTAGGCATCCAATTAACTCAGCCTCCCATCTAACTGGAATATAACTTTAGGAAACTAGAAATACATGTCAGTGCTGTTTCCCCGGTGCCTACAATTCCTGACACACTGTGGACACTGAATATACATTTGTGAAACAAATCTGCCTATAGAAACAAAGCCCTCTCCTTGAGGAGCGTG
Source organism: Rattus rattus (assembly GCF_011064425.1). Lineage (NCBI taxonomy): Eukaryota > Metazoa > Chordata > Mammalia > Rodentia > Muridae > Rattus > Rattus rattus. Next base: position 68,340,391 of record NC_046172.1, read on the forward strand.
TGGGAGAAGGGGAAATCCTTTACAGTGGCATGATGAGCCAGTGCCAACTGGAAAATCCATACCAGGAGAGTATGGGCAGAGAGAGAGAGAGAAACCAGGACAGTAAGCTGGGCTCTGGAAAATCGTGAAAGGAAGACCTCAGTGAAAGGAAGCAAGACTGCGCATCTCAGTCTCATTTTGAAGAAGCCGATGAGAAATTTCTTGAGGAACAACCGCCTCCAAAAGCGCAAAAGTGCTGCTAAGAAAGCAGAAGAATCCCAGAAGCGGCACAGAGGGGCTGGGAGCTAGGGGAGAAGGTGCTTGGAGTGAACAAGTTCCCATAGACGTTAAACGGCCCTTCATTTGAATGCAAATGCTATGTAAAAGCTTGAAGCCCCTTGACGTCATCCCAGGCTTTCGTAGCCCTCCTATGGCCCACTACCAGTCACCTGGAAATTTAGGGTAGGAAAGGAAGGTTGGAGTAGTCCGAGCCGCCCAGAGGAGCTGGCAGCACAGCGAGTGCTGACCCATTCATTGATAGCCTCTTGCATCTCAAATTCGGGTTGGCGCTAAGTTTACAGGGACCTCAGGATGGCTTAGGGGGCAACTTCTTCTATCCAAGCCACCATGTATGGAAGCTGCCTTTTAGAAAAAGAAGCGGGAATGTACCCAGGCACTCTCAGGAACCCTGGAGGAGGCAGCACAGCCGGAGTGGGCACCTCTGGGGGCAGTGGTAGTCCCTCTGCCTGCCTCCAACTACTGCAGCCCCAGTTTACCCACATTACATGGGGTATCCACATATGTCCAACATGGATCCTCACGGGCCTTCGCTGGGAGCCTGGAGCTCACCCTACAGTCCGCCCCGGGAAGACTGGAGTACATACCCTGGGCCGTCCAGCACAATGGGCACAGTGCCCATGAACGACATGACCTCGAGCTCCCCAGCTTTCGGCTCCCCAGACTACAGCACTCTGGGCCCCACTGGCGGTGCAGGCAGTGCAAGCAACGGCGGTAGCCTGCCAGACGCGGCCAGCGAGTCACTGGTTTCCATCGACTCAGGCACCTCTGGCGGCGCCACTTCTCCCAGCAGGAGCCGCCACAGCCCCTACGCGTGGATGCGCAAGACTGTGCAGGTGACCGGTGAGTAATCCATCGTTCCACTGTCTCTTCTCTTCTCTACTCTTGGTCCGCCTGCCCTCTTACTCTTCACTCCGCGTCCCGCAGAAGAGTTCAGCTAGGCAGCCCACGGGGCAACTGGCTGGCGGGATAAGTAATTTCCTCCTTTGCGCCTAGGTTCAAAGCTGGTTAAAAGCAGCGCTTGGAACTAAACCTTTCCTGGGGGTTTGTTGAGGTGGGCTTTTTTATTTGGTTGTTTGGTTGTTTGGTTGGTTGTTTGGTTGATTCGGTTTGGTTCGGTTCGGTTTGGTTTGGTTTTTACCCTTCCCAGATAAGTCAAGGGAGTAAGGGCACAAACAGTGTTCCCGATGAACCACAAGGATCGGGATCTAATCCTGTCGTTGTCCCGAGGGAAAAACAGAAACACGTGTGATGAACGGGGTGAGAAGACAGTTAAGGTTGTCCCGGTGCTTGCCGGTTTTATGTCCAAATCGTCCCCTATCCTATTATGCAGCCTCGCTGAGAACTGGCGATGCTCAACTTAATAGGTGCTTAGCTGGCAACCGACGCCCCAGCCTATGAAGGCTTCCACAGCAAAACGGCCTCTTTACAAGATGCCCAAGGAAACTACAGCTTCCGTCGACCAAATTAGCACTGTCTTGAATAAAGCCTAACGCCTTTTTCCAATGTCCTACCCACTGAAGGAAGCGTTGAAGCGTTACAGCACTGAGCTGTCATTTCATAAGACACTATCCTTACACCCACCGTATTATTCACACACACCCCCCAAGTGCCTAAAGCCCTCATCGCTAATTCAGCAGGTGGCCACAGATGCAGAAGCAGAATGCAAGTCTGCGACAGCGACAACACCCAAGAAGCCATAAGGATCCCGTTTAAGGACTAATGGCACTGACCAGCAAGCCCTGGTGGGCAGGCAACCGCTGGGGGCGTGGGGGGCGAGCTTCGAGGAAATGAGGACTCCACTTTAATCTTGGACTGGGAGACATGTTCGTTTTCAGCTGTGGTTGTTCCCCTAGCATTTTCTTATTCCAATGCTTGTTCCCTGTCATTAGAGTAAATTGGTGACATTTCCCTCTGGAGAGGCAATGATATTTCAATAGTATTTGTCCATGATGATATATACTCTTCATAACCCTTTGTTGTCCCTCCTCCAAGAAGCAAAGGTGAAAGGGTAGGGTGGTACCATTTCCTACTGTTAGGAGACTTTTCAGCCACAAGGAGGATGTTCCAGGTCTAACTAGGGTAGAGATCCCAAGTTAAAAGTAACCCTTAAGAACTTATATTAAAAAGAGGATATGGGTGAGTCATGTAACTTAAAGACAAATGAGGCGAGGGTAGGGAATTCCTCCCCAGAGCTGTTCTTACATCTAATCTTCAGGGTAAAACTAACATCCATTCACCAAAACCTAAGAATAAGCAAAATACACATTTTTAAAAGGACATCAAATAGCTACTTCTAGGATTTTTCTTTGAAATACTGTGTGGGGGTTGGGGGATGTCGCTAGCTTGGTTTTCTTTTCTTTTTTTTTTTTTTTTTTTTCTTTTTTTCGGAGCTGGGGACCGAACCCAGGGCCTTGTACTTGCTAGGCAAGCGCTCTACCACTGAGCTAAATCCCAACCCCTAGCTTGGTTTTCAAAATGGAAAACTGTGAGGGAAAGAACACAGTAAGAAAATACGGTTGTGATGAATTGTCTTTTGTTGCTGAGGGAAGCATGGCAGTTTTCTCTGTTTTGCTTTAAGAGGAGAGAGAGAGAGAGAGAGAGAGAGAGAGAGAGAGAGAGAGAGAGAGAGAGAGAGAGAGAGAGAGAGAGAGGAGAAGCAGAATTTATCTAGAGCCTCTTTAGGTAATTCTGATGCCAAGAGAAGTTGAGAAGGATCCTCATAGTCTGTGTGCCTTCATCTCTTCAGTGCTTAGGAGAAGTTTAAAACTGAGAATGATGTTACAGCTCCTTGGACTCTTGGCAACTTGTCCTATAGACAAAGTTTTATTAACATTGACATTTGTTTCATTTGAATTCCTCGTAAGTTAACACCATCCCTTTGCATGTTCTTGTAGGCTCAGGTTGCTATTTGTTGACAATTTGAGATGATGGTTGTGCATGAGAGCACCCCGCGCTACACACATAAGTGATGTTTTGCATAAGTTCTGGAGATTCTAGTCTCACTGAGTATCTTTCATGATACAGGGCCATAAACTTCACAAAAATGAATGCCATCACCCCGGGACACCCCGAATCAAAGTGTACCCCTTTATATGCTTAGCAAGGGAGCAGGTGTTAAACGTCTGTTAAGTGAATAGACGAGTTAGATCTTCCTAAGCTTTCTGTTCACCTTGTACCATCATTGCACATCAACATATGGTTTAGGGCTGAGAGAGAAAAAAATCTACGGACAACAGACTGGACGTAGCTCTTCCCTGAATTAAGGCAATCCCATGAGAGCTTTTTTTCCATTAATGAAGATAATTGAAACAGACTTAAGTTAAAATGTGTGTGTATGTGTGATATGTGTGAGCATGTGTGTGTGTGTGTGTGTGTGTGTGTGTGTGTGTGTGTGTGTGTGTTGCACTCCTTACAGCTATGATTTCTAAAGCAAGGAGATTGACATGTAGAATAAATCACTGCCTTCCAGATAATCTGATTTAAAAGGCTTTTATTTTTATTTGGACATAGTTTTCTTTCTTTTTTCTTTTCTTTTGGTTTTTTTTTTTTCTTTTCTTTTTTTTTTTTTTTTTTTTTTTTTTTTGGTCCTTTGTGCAGCTCTGGCTGTCCTGGAACTCACTATGTAGACCAGGCTGGCCTCAAATTCCCAGAGATCCACCTGTCTCTGCCTCTCTCGAGTGCTGTGTAGCTTTCAGTATTCTATTCCAAACACATGTCACTATATGCAATCTATCTTGTCCAAACATTTCTATCGTGATGAATATCTTCCAGCAGTCTCATAATTTAAATGCCAGTGTATGAGAACAAGCCATTTCCCACTGTTTTCTGTAGTAGAGAACTGTGGCCCTGTATGAATATTGGCCAGGCTGCATGCTAAGCAGAGCTGGAAACAGGCTTCCCTGTTTACAAAAGGAGAGGAAGTCATTTTGAGTGATTCTAATTAAGCCACTCACCACTAAGGAAATACTTTTAAAGCTGTATTCATAAACTGAATTGCTTAATAATCCTTGAAGCTTTTGCCATTGTCTTCCTTGGTTTTTCATGTTTTGTTGGACAATTTTTTTAAATGAGTTTGGATGTGATTTTTAGTTTTAAAGCAGTAAAGGATTGCCATTAGGGGAAAAGTCGTCCCCGTGAACTGTCTATGTAAGAAAACTGGCTGTCCCCCATCGTTTTTCTCCATTGCCATCACCATTGTGATCCTGAGGCTTTGTACTGGTTTTTCTGCCTAATAGCACCTTGGCTGCTAGCCTCTCCATCAAACACTATTTCAACTATACTTACAGTGACAGTGTCATCTTATATAGTGACATCACCTTATGAACTGTGCCCCCTGGGTGGTGGGAAGGACCACTGTGAACTATGAAGGTGATTGTTCAAATCTTTGTGGAAGAAGTAACAAAATTCTCATTTCACATGAGTGGAAGTAGCTCTTTAATAAGTCTTAGACCTTTTTCCATTCCTAAATTAACTCACAATATCAGCTGAGAAGGAAATCCCCTGGTCTCAAAATGTCATTGTCTCTGGAAAATAGAGGAAGCTAAACAATAAGAACAAGTATTCCTCATACTTTGCTGGTGTTTGGCTTTAGTTGTGGGAATATGGACTTTATGCTCTACCAGAAAGTGGCCCAATCCCTTCACTCACTTCAGGAGAAGAGGCAATAAGGGGGAAAGACATGGCTCCGAGAAGACAGCACGAGACGAGATGGGTGCCAGGAAATTTCCATGTCTTTCTCTTTGTAAACTGTGCAGGTAGTATACTCTCCCTTGTCTTTGGGGTTTTCGTTCTTATCATCAGATTGGCCCTACAGATCCTTTTTAACACTTGTTCGGCTTTGATATGCATCTCCGCTCTTGTCACTGCCCCTTTCTTCGAAGGTTATATTGCCGGAAAGGGTGACCATTTTCATGGCAAATAAAGAGGCCTGGTCTTGACTTTATTGTCCTCAGAAGAAACTGCAAGAGGGGAATTTATGACCAATGGGGGTGGGGAAGGACCACAATCTTTCCAGAGTTCTTGAAGTCTGGTTATATTTACTGATTAATTGACTGAACCGAAGTCACAGACACACACAAGTTGAATTTTAACCTCCCTGTTTCAAGTTAAAATTTAAACTGAGTCCCTTTTTTGATCAGGAAGGGTTTTAGGAACTAACTCCTCAAAGACATAATTTGATTCTAAAACTGAAGTCCTGAAAACAAATTAAACCTCAGGTTTTTGTTTTCATCCTTCATTATACATTCTGTCTTTGAAAGATGCCAAAAGCCTGACCCTTGGTTTTCTGTGTTTCTGCGGGAATCCAGAAATCTGGCTCAAAGTTTGGACCTTTGAGGAAAGTTAGTTGGCTGGGACTTAGTGCTCATCATTTCAAGGGAGGGAATTGCACTGAGTAGCCAGTTATCCAGCCATTTAGCGGAGTCCTAAGGTAGATTTGTTTCAACATCCATGCCCCCTCCTCTTCCCGGAGATGAAAGGGTGTCTGACATTTGTTTAGGGCTTGTAAATTCCAAACCAATTGGTTGATGTTCCTGAATGTAAAGAGGATTCAGGATGGGATCCATGCGATGTTGCTCCTTTGTTAGGCCTGGGCTGCATCTTAACACCTCAATGGAGTTTAGGGACCCACTTTAAAGAGGTCTTTGTCCTGGGTCGGCCCCCAAAACCTCACATCAAAACAACCAAAGAAGATCAGAAGAACTTTCTAAAAGCCACAGAGAAAAAAAGCAAAATCCTAGAGGGGGTTAGAGAAACTGAAAGGAAAGGGAGACTTCCTAATCACTTTTGGAAAATTTGAAAGGAAGAATAAAACTCTATTTGAAGGCAAGCATGAGAAATTAGCTAGATGTTGTAACACAAACCAAATGTTTGGATATCTTTTCAAAGCACGTGTAGTCCTCACTTCAGTCTGCTTAAGTCAACACACCCTCCTTTCCCCCATTCACTATTCATTGGAAATAAAAAAAAAGCCTTAAGACTCCCACAGGAGAAATATTACTTTTTCTAATAAACATTAGGTGCTATTTTGAAACATAGTTTGCTAAGTAGCAATAAATATTTCTTTTCAAACTATACACATTCTTTCTAGGTAGTACACATAACTACAACATCAGGATTCCAGAATAGTTTACTGCATATGGGATTATACGTCCCAACAGGTTTAAACTGGGAATGAATCTAATATACTGACCCAAGAGTCAAAGGTTACATGCTTGGGTTTGCACGCCTAAGCTCACCAGCACAAATGCACTTACCTATACTTAACCTTAGGTTCTTTGTCCATACAATAACATTCTCTGCATAATTGAACAGAGTAGATAAGATAATGGGAAACAGTCGTGAAAGCATTGCATAAAATATAATTCATGAGGGCCAGGTGTGGTAGTGCACACCTTTAGTCCCAGTACTCAAGAGGCAGAGATGTGTGGATCTCTATGAGTTCGAGGGTAGCCTGGTCTACAGAGCAAATTCCAGGACAACCAGAACTATGCAAAGAAACCCTGTATCAAAACAACAGCAACAACAACACAGCAAGGTGTGAGTCATAGTGCCTGTTGCCATTATTGTTAACTCAGTTGTTATACGTGGATGGGGATGTAATGAAAACTGTGGGTTGAGTGTTTAAGTATTTCGATTGTTTTGGTATAACAGTAGGTCAATGGTAAAGTAGCTGTAATTTGACTGATTATTTCAGGAAAATATTAAAAGGGTTTTTGTTTCATATATATGATAGAATGGTAGATATTTATATTCACACCCACCTAGGTATAGATAACATGGCCACTTATGATAATGCATTTATGAAGAAATAGACATGACGTATTTGGTTTTAAAATGCAGTCCCTTTATATTTCAAAGTAGTAAATGAAAGTTAGAAGGGTAATTGGTTCCCTCAAACCAAACAATCTCCAGAAGAGAAGAATAAAATGAAATGTCATGCTTCTCCAACAGGGAAAACCAGGACCAAAGAAAAGTATCGTGTGGTCTACACGGATCATCAAAGGCTGGAGCTGGAAAAGGAATTTCACTGCAATAGATACATTACCATCCGGAGGAAGTCAGAGCTGGCAGTTAACCTGGGCCTTTCTGAGAGACAGGTATTACCAAGCACTCCCACATATCACTTCAATTGCCTGGGGTTTGTAGAAAATAGCAAAACAGAAGTGGATGCTTTTCATTCTTTCTTTTTTATTTATTTATTTATTTTATGTATGTAAGTACACTGTAGCTGTCTTCAGACACACCAGAAGAGGTATCAGATCTCATTACAGATGGTTGTGAGCCACCATGTGGTTGCTGGGATTTGAACTCAGGACCTTGAAGAGCAGTCAGTGCTCTAACCACTGAGCCATCTCTCCAGCCCAGCAGATGCTTTTCTAGGAGCTCCTAAGCCCATACTCACCCTGTATTGTTTCATTGGCCAGAGGGTTTATTAACTATTGAATGGGTATGTGGACCTGGGAGTAAGAGAGCAAGCGAAGAGGTGCAAAGAAATTAGAAGTCCAATAGAATTCATCAATCAGGTTAAACTTTGATCTGGTCCCTCAAGTAGTACTAACAAGTGTGAGAAGTGGAAATTTCACAACTATGGCTGCTGTCTGCTTCCTATCAGTCAAACTACAAGAGGTACTGCACACCAGTGCAGTTCCATGGATGGAGCTTTTCTGTCATTCAAAATAGGAAATGTAATCTTCTCTAATCTGTATGATGTTATGATGCCTGCCTTGAATCTAGCTTATTGTAAACATTCAATGAAGATCAAGTTACAGCAAAGGTCAGCAGTCTCCACTCATTCAGACTTGGCAATTACATGAGCACCTGGTGATGTTTCCCTAAGTCTAGGAGTGATGCTGGAATCATAGAAGTCTAGAAATGTAAAATCCATTGATGCATTGCCTTATCTCAAGCAGTTTGCATTCCAACCACATATAGGCACATTAAGACCACTCTCGTGTGGATTTCCAACAAGAAATAGATGGTATTTCATGACCCTGTTCACCTAGTTCTGGGTGTTAACTTTTTAATATAAGGAACTGTCTCTTAATGACCAACTGTAATCACTGTTGCTATTTGAATCCTTCTCTTTCATCAGCAGTCCTCGGCGTCATTATATAAGTATTTCTACTTGTGTAATAGAGGATGCAAGTGACTTGGAATAGATAGAGCTCTGCCTTCAGAGTCAGTAGTCCTAGGTTTGATGATTTCAGTCTCACTTCTTACAAAGCACCTGCCCTCTCTGAGCCACAGTGTTTTAGAACCTGTAAAACGGGTATAGTTCACAAAGTCACCCTGAGGCTCAAATGAAGTGATGGGTGTGAAGAAGCCTTGTAAGACCCACACTAGCCACTTAGGGTATTGTCCCCACTAAGTATAAAGCATTTTGTGTTTCAGGTGAAAATCTGGTTTCAGAATCGCAGAGCCAAGGAGAGGAAGATGATCAAAAAGAAAATCTCCCAGTTTGAGAACAGCGGAGGTTCCGTGCAAAGTGACTCTGGTTCCGTCAGCCCCGGAGAACTGCCTAATGCTTTCTTCAGCACTCCATCTGCTGTCCGTGGGTTTCAGCCAATTGAGATACAGCAGGTCATCATTTCTGAATGAAACGGGAGCAGAGAAACCAACGCATCCTTCCTGTTACAGTGTCTCTTTGGCCTCTAAGATAACAGCAGGGCAGTTGAGATCGGATATAATTCCTTATAAGGCACAATTCCAAACAAGTAGACACACCATGAGTTGGAGATATTTCAGAAGACTCTAATATTAAGAAAAATCTTATTTCATGCTGTCAAATGGACACTGGGCAGAAAGCTGTGCGATACATTTTTCTACTTAAAGTCTAGATTCAAGAGCCCTTGAAACTTTGTTTACAATTTCAGAAACTCGTTTGTTCCTATGCTCTTGTGTTTGTTATTTGATTCTGAGTATCTTCCTGGTCTTTTTAGGGGATAGGAGTAAGGTAAGCATACATTTCTCTATCTGAAGATATTGTTTGGAGGGAGTAATTAAAAAACCACCAGTCTTTTTAACAAGTTAACTGTGTAAAACAGCATCAGGAAGTGATTACGAATCTATTGCTTAATTACATGAAGATCACTTTTCCCTTTGAATAATACTCACCTACCATCAATTACGTGGTCATAGAATTTAGAAGATCTATTTCAAATCTTGTCAAAACAATGAAATCAGACTAGAACAATAAAGGCTGGGTTAACTGAGTTGCTGGCGAGGCAGATATTCATCATACAGAACAGACTCCCCTGCATTCTCAAAGAAAGTAGCTCACCACTTGTAAGCACACAATCCGGGCAAGCAAAGGTGCGGTAGTGAGCAGGGTGGCCTGGAGATTTTGTGTTGGCATGATGTGCTGTTCACACATCAAAATGACCCAAGATTAAGTCTCCCTTTGAAAGACAAAGTGTCACAATTACCTGCTTGGGGGTTGAAAATAAGAACTGTGTCTTCCCATCCCTTAAGGAACTGTCAGAAAAGGGGTTTATAGCTCCGTGGTTCCTACTGAGGATACATCCATTTGTGCTGAAAGATGGAAGGAAAAAAAAAACTTCCACTTCTGACCTGACCTCTTGGAAGCATATTCCTTCCAACACATTCATAAGGAAGGTACCAATTACCCACTTTACTGATGAGCAAAATGAGGTGTGAGCATCGTGTCATTTTCCAAAGACAGAAAATAAGACAATTATGAATGCTGATGAGGACCTCTGCTTACAGATGTACTATTGATTATCTGCAATAGTAAGTCCAAGCTCATTCCTAATACGGAACAGACTCGCCTTTGGCACATTTACATGGAAGCTACCCTTCCTTGCTGTAAAGCTAGTGATGTTTCTCCGTTTCTCTAGACTGAAAAGCCTGGATTGTTTTCTTAATAGCATATTAAAGGCATTTCCTCTCAAAAAAAAATGTTTGTTATTTCTCTGGGTGCTGAGAAAAAGATCCATCCCCCTATTTTTATGGCTATATTACAGTGGTATATACTGGAGGCCTGTAGACAGAAGAAAGATAACACCAGAGCTCAAAGGTTGCACTCTAAGTAAGCTTCAATAAGGAAGGGGGAAGGTAGGAGCAAGGCAGAAATGGAAACGCAACAAATGGCCACCAGGGTTCAGTCAGGTAAATGAGGAATTAAGGAGGGGATGTTTTTCTTCTCATCACTATTTTTCCCATCCTCAAGTAACGTGCGCACAGCAGTACAGTCTTGGCAACGTATTCAGTGTTCCAGTCTTCATATACTTTACTGAACACGCCTGATCTTATCTTAGAGTTTGTGTGCAACTACAAGGGAAGATCATAGGGAGGTTCTGGCTTATCTCCAGATACAGGAGGAAGTAAAGCCCAAGGGAAGTTTTCCACTGTT
>NC_046172.1:68356041-68357181 GCF_011064425.1 Rattus rattus
CTTTACTATCTAGTTGACAACACTAATTATATTAATTTCTTTGAGTATTTCTTATATACATTTAAAGTGTTATTCCTTTCCCAGTTTCCGGCAAACTTCCCCTTCCCTTCCTTATAAGTGTTCCTCCAACCTCCCCCATTGCCGCCCCCCCCAACAATCTAGTTCACTGGGGTTCAGTATTAGCAGGACCCAGGGCTTCCCCTTCCACTGGTGCTCTTACTAGGATATTCATTGCTACCTATGAGGTCAGAGTCCCGGGTCAGTCCATGCATAGTCTTTTAGGTAGTGGCTTAGTCCCTGGAAGCTCTGGTTGCTTGGCATTGTTGTTCATATGGGGTCTTGAGCCTCTTCAAGCTCTTCCAGTTCTTTCTCTGATTCCTTCAACGGGGGTCCTATTCTCAGTTCAATGGTTTGCTGCTGGCATTCGCCTCTGTATTTGCTGTATTCTGGCTGTGTCTCTCAGGAGCGATCTACGTCCGGCTCATGTCGGCCTGCACTTCTTTGCTTCATCCATCTTGTCTAATTGGGTGGCTGTATATGTATGGGACAACACTATTTTTAAAGGATCATAATCCCATTCTGTGACACCACGTGCATGTAATGTGTTAATGCCATGTGATGAAATGTTCCAGTTCTAGTCCCAGATGTTCAACTTAATGTAAAAACTGAGCACACGCATCCATTTGACCTCCTTTTAAGAAACCATCCTTTTCTACTCATCTATACTGTTCTTTTGGTGTTTCTTTCCTCCATTCACATTGATGAAGAATAGGATCTTGGCTTGTGTCATGGTGATTGTGGCTAACCCATATTTTGGCATGACACAAGTTGGAAAGGAAAAGTTAAATTTTCCTTGTTTCCAGATAACAACACCTTACAATCTTTCAGAAAACTCTAAAGACTCAGCCAGAAGCTGTCAGAGCTGATTAGTACAGTAAAATGACAGGACACAAAATCAATATGCAAAAATCAGTAATAAGTTGACATTCTAACAGAAATAATTGATGAAAGATTTCACAGAAACAATCCCATTTACAGTTGTGAACATACTTAGAAATAAGTTTAACCAAAGATATGTAGATCTGTGCGTTGAAAAATAGGTGCTAACATGCAAATCTGAAATCTAGTTAAGCCATTTAT